>NC_056726.1:702295124-702311036 GCF_019279795.1 Protopterus annectens
ATTAGTTTTCAGTATTTTGAAAATTAGGTATTGTGGTCTCAGTCATATGAGTTTTCAATCATGTGAAGTAGATCCCATCAGACATATAACTTGCTAGCAGTAGTCTATATTTGAATCAAGCGTCATTGCATTTTCTTGGTCCTTGCCACTGTACATGGTTATATTTACCATAGTCATCTGTAGGATGGATATGAATGTGAGCAGTTATGGTGGCAGAAATATGATATAGGGATCATGGGTCACTGGATACACATTTCACGGACAGATATTCTTGTGATTAGCTTATGTATGTCACAGTATGATAATTATAATAATAATACAATTTTATTCCACAGGAAATGCTTTAACAATGTCCTTAAATGGGTCTATTTTGCTTCATTAAAAGCTCATTTCACAGAATTTGAATTCACCCTGACCAAATCGGTGAAAGCTCAAATTACTGAAAACTCATTTCACCGAATCTCATTTCACTGAAGTGAAGTACTGGCACTGTGTAGAGTACTGTAAGGCAAGTAAAAGGGATATGACCTTTTCCCCACTGTAGTTTGATCCTGGAGTTAGTATATATAGTTAGGGGGGTGTGGGGTTTTATATTATATTTCATCAAAAGCTTCAAAACAATACATTTTAAACCATAGACATGCATACTTGCAACACCAATGACTAACTCTTTCCAGAAGACATATAAACCCAAACTAAGTGGCAGCTACGCCTCTCACACCCCCCAATGTGGGGGGCTGTACCCCCCACACCCCCTAACTATATATACTAATGCCAGGGTTGCACTACAGTGGGGAAAAGGGAATATACCTTTAACTTACCTTACAGTACTCTACACAGTGCCAATACTTTACTTCAGTGAAATGAGATTCGGTGAAATGAGTCTTCAGTAATTTGAGCTTTCAGCGATTTGGCCAGGGTGAATTCAAATTCTGTGAAATTAGCTTTTATTGAAACAAAGTAGACCCATTTAAGGACATTGTTGAAGCATTTCCTGTATCTATCCTGCATAACCTAGAGAAATCCTTCCAAAGCAGCACCAAGGTATGTCATATAAACAGAAGAAGCATATACAATAAATTGGAACAATTACATGCATGGATTGACTACTATAATCCTTACATCCTATTAGTAGCAGAAACTTGACTAAAACCTACAATCTGTGACAATCAAAAAACTCCTCCAGGATACAACATAGTTAAAGCAGGTAAACTAATTAAAAAAGATATGGAGGAGTCATGGCAATGCATTCAAATGGCTACTGTTACTTCTTAAAGATAATGTAGTTTTCTCCTACATATAGCAACCATATGTATTCATCCCAATCAAATATCTTAAAATACTGAATGTCTAGAAGGCATCCAGCTTTAGTTAACTGCTGTTACAGAACAAAATGGAATAATCATAGGTTATGTAAATATATATACTGCTGCAACATATCTACTCAAAGAACATTTATCGCTACACTTCCATCTATTAAACTATGTGGTCAAACACAACTGCTGATCTCAGCAGAACTGACAAAAGGCATAGACATTGGATACTAAACTGGACACTAACTGCTGGAACCCTACCAGACTCACTTAGTGATCATCATCCTACCTACATTAGTTGCACTAAATCAAAAACACCTAAACCTACTGCTTAAACCTGGTCTAGCACTAAGAAAAACTACTCAAATGACCACTTTAACACTATGCTGCAACAGTATGATTGAAATAATTTCCACTTTGATAATACAGTTATCTATATATCTACATATCTACCTATAGATATAATCAGACAATGAAACTTAGTACAGAGGAAATATAGTTTTTTAGCCTTAAGGGTCGTAAACACTTTCCTTAAGGAAGAACAAATGAAGAAAAAGGGAAAACTAGTGTATAACTTAGATCTGATGAAGCTCCGACACGAGTGAAAGTGCTCATCTTCTGTTTTTAACTTAATAAATCGTGGGTTAAACAAGCAATACCAGCTTAGATCCTGTTTTTTTTCTTTGTTTTTAATAAGAATGCAATGTGGTCTTCTAACATGGATCTTACATTAACATTTATGACAACAGTCGATTTTAGCATATCATTGGTTGATACTGCTCCTGTACAAATTAATTTTTCTCTTTTTCTTGGTATATTTTTATATCTATATCTACATATCTGTCTATATATATATATATATATATATATATATATATATATATATATATATATATGGATCCTAGTTGTATTTTCGAAAGTACAGTTCATCGAACCGTACTTTATTGAACACACTTTAGCGAAAGTGCATTTTGCCAAAAATGCACTTTCTCTAAAGAAAAAAAAAACATGCAGTTTGCATGTACTGTTAGCTGTACATCAATGTATACTGTTGATGAACAACTAAGGAAACTCCTGTTGAGATTGTGGTACAGTGGGGATAAGGGAATATTCTCTTTTCCCCACTGTAGTGCAATCTCGTACTGAGAATAATAAAGTAGGGGGTGTGAGGGCGCAGCCCCCGACATGGGGGTGCAGGGGTCTTGCCCCTCCTGCATAATACTGTTTAGTTATTTGTTTTTTTTTAACATTTTCCTGTTTTTGTTCCCTGAAAGTGCATTTTCGATATAATGCACTTTTGTGGAAGTGTATTATTGGAAATACGGTTTGATGAACCATATTTTCAATAATACAACATAGACACATATATATATATATATATATATATATATATATACACACACACACACACACACACACACACACATATATATATATATATATATCAATGAAACATTCCTCAACATTCTAAATTCCATTGCCCCAATACAAAAAAGAAAAAAAATCAAATGTTCATCAGCCACCTTGCTATACTATGAAGAAAATCATGACCCAAACATTTAAAACCTGGAGAGCAAGGATGCAGAAAAATATTTCAACAATATTGCAGATGTTAATAGATCTTAGAAGTAGAGTACCAAATTTACTTCAAACTAAAAAAAAAAAAAATTGAAAAAATGCCAGAATTTTTATGCTTCAAATGATAGGGAATCCTAACCTACTCTGGTACTGTATAACAATATAAAACCAGAAATTAAGTAAAACTACATCAATTACTTTTCCTCATGAAACTAGCAATAGTATAACTTGAAAAATTAATGAATATTTTATCCAGGCTGTCTCTTCCCTTCTACACTAGAAAATAATTTCACTGAAGACATCAGACAAAACTCTATGCTAGCAAAACATTGCAACATAAGCTCTACTACAAATACTATTGACTCTTCCCATGACATTTTTTCACTTACAACCCATCTCCACCAACTTGAACATATAATGTTTAAAAAAATTAATACCTACTTCCTTAGCCTCTGATCAACTGCCATCTGAATATCTTAGACTAGCAGCTCATTCAATAGCCTATCCAGTATAAGTTCTTATAACTAGATATTTCAAGGACTGACATACCTAAAATGTGGAAACAATCCTATAGAATATCAATCCACACAAGTGAAAAAATATCCCATTTTAAATATCTAGCAAAGAGAAATACAATCTCCCTAGTCAAAATCCTAAAAAAGTGTATGCACAAACATCTCTTATACCACTTACTTCCATCTCAAAATTACTTTAGTAGAGGTAACAGTGGTGAGTGAGAGCCATCGTATCTTCTTAAGCACAATAAATAGTCATCCAAATCAAAACTGCTTGACAGCTGCAATATTCTTAGACCTGCTACAAGACAGAACCACATAGAGTGAGCTGTGGGTGACATCAGAAATGATGAAAGTGACCAGCAGTGTCCCTTAGGGTCAGTGCTGGGACCTCTCCTCCTTGATATTTACTTCTCAAATCTCCAGGGAGAGAGTTAAGACCTCTGACTAACAAGGTTTGCAGATAATTGTACATTTGGGGTTGTTGTTAAGTCACTCTATGACACAATGCTTCAGAATAAACTCACTCTAATAAACTCTTAGCATTCTAAAATCAGCTTAAACTAAATGCTAAAAAGTGCAGTATCATTAGTTTTTGTAGACAACCTCCTTTTCTCATCATACAGTCTGGACAAGAAGCCTCTAAAAATGAAGATGTATTTAGAGACCTTGGTACTCGGGCTGATAGCTCCATCTCTTACTATGATCTTGTAACAGTGGTCATCAGGAAACCTTTTTATTTAGCACAGCTAATTACCAAAGCAGTATCATCAAGATCTAAAGACGTCATCACTCCTTATTCACTCAGCATTGATCAAGCCAAGTATCAAGTACAATGCCTGCTTTGGGATGTATCTCACTAAACATATCCAACAATTAGAAAGACCCCAAAGGTTCCTAACAGAAAGGATCACAGGCCTAAAGTCCCATCTAACAAGAGAGGCTGGAAGCTCTATACATTTATTCAGGATATTACAGACTTTTAAGAGGTGCTCTCTGTCTCACTTACTGTACATTTAGAGACTTGATTGCCCTGGACCCCTGTTTCTCCACAAGTCCAATATCTCCAGCAGTACTAGAACCAGAGACCTACATTTTTCACCAACAGGTAAATAAAATATGATGGATAGGTTTACAACCGAGCACCTCCAAAGCCTCTGGAATGCATGTCCTCTGCATGTTAAGCAGTGTGGCTCACAATCTTCCTTTAAACATAGACTACATGAGTGGATGAGAATCCACAAATTTACTCCAGGATTGACTAGTATGATCCTCTGGGAGGCCTTGACATATCTGTGACTCTATGAAGCTATTTACTTGTTTATTTATTTAGTTATTTATGTATGTATGTATGATTCTATTCATGTTCATATATTCATAGGTTAATATGTAGGTACTAGGCTATCTGCCCAAAGGCATTCATAAGCCTAGCCAGAATGTGTTGGCTTTCACCACCCCCTTAGATTAGTTCCCTGTGCCTCTGTCCAACAGAGCCCTTGAAGTGACTCCTGGGGTAAACTTTCTGTTTCCCATCCACTCATCAAGGTTTCTGTTGAAGAAGGTTAGTGAGGAGCTCTGCCTAATGTAGATTGGAATCTTGTTCCAGAGCATGGGAAGTCTCTGGGACAGGAATCTGTCCCTCCAGCATGTCCTGTTTATTGTTGTGGTGAGGTTTAGATCTCTAGTGCGTGTGGCTCGAGGGGATATGGTTTTCTTTAGGTGGAGCATGTCCAGCAATTCCGGGTTGGACATGGCCTTGTATGTCAGGCAAAGATCACCTCTGAGTAGGTGGTATGCAACCGAGTACAGCTGGAGTTTCTTCAATCGAGCTGCATAGGGCATCTGTTTGAGGCCAGTGATCCTCTTGATGAGGTACTTCTATGGTCTTTCCAGCTGTTGTACGTGTCTTGTAAGGTACATCCCAAATGGGGCATTGTACTCTATGCTGGGTCTGATGAGTGATGCGTAGATGGGCACAATGACCTCTTTTGATCTGGATGCAAACCCTTTTGTGATTAGGTGGGCCACATAGAAGGATTTTCTAACCACTTTGGCAATGTGATTATCAAAGGAGAGGATACTATCTACTTGGATTCCCAGATCCCTTATTATGTCTGCCGTATTTAGAGGGCTGCCACCTATCTGGTAGTTTGTGGGTACATTGTTTTTTCCAAAGGGGATGACTATGCACTTTTTGGCATTTAGCTTGAGGCCATGGTTTTTGACACCAGGTATCTGTCTCAGTGAGACCCTCCTGGAGGATGTCTGTGTCACCCAGAGAGTCAATTATAGCCCCAACGAAAAAAAACACGAAAAAAGAAGCAGCCAAACTGGATTAAATTTTTCTTTACTAAATTCTGGTACCTCGGCCTTCGCCTTCACATGGATTCAGTAAAGAAAAATTTAAATCCAGGCTGCTTCATGTTTTTCTTTGTTTTTTCATTGGAGCTTCTATTTGGATACCTTGTGATCCAGAAGTGTGTTTTTCTTAGTCAATTATAGCGCCCAGTTTGCAGTTGTCAGTGAACTTGGTCAGTCACAGCCTTCCTGTGCTTGACTGTACCTCTGAGAAGTATATGTCGAAGAGGAGGGGTCCTAGGACTGAGCCCTGGGGAATGCCACTTGTAACCAGTTTAGAGTCAGACCTAGCTCCTACAACTGTTACCATGTGGGTTCTGTCCATGAGCCAGTTGTCAAATCATCTCATGATGCAGGGGTTTATTTTCAGGCTGGTGAGCTTGTCTATAATACCTGAATGGGGACTGGTGTTGAAGGCCTTTGTGAGGTCTAGGTAGGCTGTGTGGACCACCTTTCCCTTGTCTATAGCCTTGGTAACTGTCTCAAAGAAGTCCACCAGGTTTAGGAGGCATGATCTGCACTTAATAAAGCCAAACTGTGTAGAGTCCAGTGTTTGGAGGTTCCCATTGTCTCTGTTAATAAGATCCATGATGATGCACTCCATAGCCTTACAGAACAAGCTTGTCAGGCTTATAGGGTGATAGTTCCTGGGGTCTGTTGTGGCTCCACCTTTGTGGAGTGGAACAACCGTTGCTGTGCACCACTCTATTGGCATGTAGCCTGTGGAGAGGCTGAGTTTGAACAGTGTGTTTAGGTGTGGGGTTAGTTCATCTTGGAGCTCATGTAGGACGCAGCTTGGGACAGTGTCTGGTCCCATTGATGCTGTGTTTTGGCTTTGGAGAGGGTTGTTTTAACCTGAATGTCTGTGATTTCAGGGGCACTACATTCTTCTGGTATGGTTATGGACTGTTTTGGGGGTGAGAGGGGGGTGAAGTTTGCACTGAACCTGTCTGTCAGGATGTTGGCGATGTTGGTCAGTTCAGCGTATTTTGTGCCATTCTGCACTAACTCTGAGCAGATCTGAGAATTGCCACTTAGATTCTTGACATAGCTAAAGAATGCCTTGTGGTTATCTTTGGAGTCCTTGGCAATTTTTCTTTCGAGCCTTGGATGATTTTATGAGGAATCATAATTTCTTGCTGATACTGATCGGGGATGTCTTCCTTTCTTGAGATTTTACTCTTTTCTGTACTAGTTTCCTCCTTCTGTTGTATAGCTTGTTTATGGCAGGGGTCCACCAGATTGGTTTCCTTTTCTTGGAGGAGTGAGTCTTTGTTTTGCTTGGGATAACACGATCCATGCATTCTTGTAGGTGCCCGTAGAGTGCATTAGTAAAGGATTTTCCAGCTTGGACAGTGTTATCCTTTAGCATGGGGGCTTTGAAATTTTCCATCTTGGTCTTAAGAAACATGAAGTTTGCTTTTGAAAGGGTTTTCATGGTGGTTTCTTTGAATGGGGGTGGGGGTGGAATGTGGATATCCAGAGTGATTAGTTTATGGTCAGATCTAACCAGCGAGGGGTTGACCTCCGGTGTGGAACACTTGTCGCCCATGATGGTGATAACCAGGTCCAATATGTTGTCACCTCTGGTGGGGGTGTTAACCAGTTGATCCAGGGCATTTGAGTTTATAAATTCTAGGAAATATTGGGCAAGGGAGTTTGTACTTGAGTAGTTCTCCTAGTCAATGTTTGGGTAATTGAAATCACCAAATATCAGGGTGTTTGGGTAGGACTTTTATGCTTCCCAGTGTTTCCAGAAATGCAGAATGGGGGTCCTGGGACATGGTGGGTGATCTGTAGCAAGCTACAGTTTGAATTGCAGTTTTGTTCATTGTTAGTTGCACGTGGATGATGTCTGAAGCATCATGCTGTGCCACTACCTGGAGGTGTGGGTATCCTTGATGAATATGGATATGCCCCCACCTTTTGTATTTCTGTCTGGGTTTTGTGGCTGAAATGTATGGTATGAGTTGTAGCATGGTAGTGCTGGGGTGCTCTCTGGAGCCTTAAACCAGGTTTCTGTTACTGCACATATATCGATTTTCTCCATATTGAGGAGTGCCTCGAGTGCATGCATTTTGAGGTTTAGACTTCTGGCAATGAGTAGCATTACCCTCAGTTTTTTGTTACTTGTGCTATTTATGGTGGTGGGTTTGTCTTTTGAGCCTTGTCTACAAAAGGCACTATGGGGTGGCAAGAGCCTAGGCCAGTATTCAAAAGCCTAGGGGAGATAGGTTCAAGCTGTCTCTAGCAAAGCAGTGTGGCTTGTTGAGCATGTCATCCCAGGCTGAGAGACACTGGATCCTCTTTGAATGACACCAGAAGCTTAGCCAGTTGTTGGAATTGATAAATTTTTCTTTATACCGTGGTATCATTCTTGTTGAGGGCAGGATGATACTCAGGGTCAGTGTCATACCGGCCTGGGCTACGTGATCAGAGAGCTCCTCTATGTCTCTTTTCATGTAGTCCAGGGAGGTACGGCTCAGTTCAATCACACCAACATGGACAATGACATAGTCATATTTGTACTTGTTCTGGGGTGACCTGAGTGCTTGTGTTATGTGGCAGATCCTGGCACCCAACAGGCAGCTAACAGTAACCTTCTCCTTGTTCAGCCTAGTGAGTGGGACGTTAGTGTGCCTGACTATAGAGTCACCTATCACTAGTGTGATGGATATGTTATTTTGCCTTAAGGGCTGTGATTGTGTGGCACATTGGTTTTATGAGGCATATGTTTCATGGTTTGTGTTAGTGGGTGGAGGTTGCTTGGATGTCGGCTTTGAAGGTCTCTGTTGCTTTTGCAGATTTTTATTTAGGGCCTCCGAGTATGTTTTTGTGTATTTATGTGTGTTTTTTTGTGGGGCTGGTTTTCTAAGTCTATGTGAGACTGGTGGTGTGATGCAAGAAATTCCCTTCTCCTCTTGACTGTCTGGTTCAGTCTTGGGTTGAGAGAGCTTAGCCTTCAGTTTGGCTGTTTGGTGGTAGGAGGAGATGGTTGTATGTGTACATGAGGCAGTTGTAACATTGCCTCAAAATGCTCAGATTCACCAGTTGAACCAGAGAGTACACCTGAAACTGCCCTTTGGACATGCCTGGATAGGTACAGTGAACTGCTTTACTGATTGGCTGGTAAGGTCGAATAGAGAGCCTTGTCCTTCTCCAGTATAGGGGGGTCTAGTGCTAAGATTTATTAGTGCTTGCCATGAGGTTTGAGCAAGTGCCGGGCTGAGAAGTGAATGGTTTGAGTGCTTAAGTTAAAAGTTTGTCTTGTTCCAAGGGAAAAATTGAAGAGTAGACTTTGTGGAGCTGGGAATAATTATACCCTAGCTAACCGGTGCTGCCCTGCGTGTGAAACCCCGCAAATGCAGGTTATATAGCAGGGAAATGAAAGAGATAGAAAATAGCTCAAAATGGCCAATAAACTAGTAATTTCTGGGCTGAAACCACTCCTCCAGGGACAGATAAGTTACTCAAAGCTTCCCTCTCTCACAGGTGAACAGAGAAATTTTCTTCTATCCAAGTAAGGTATGGGCAAACACATAAACTTGTAACACAACTCTGAATTCAGCACTAACCTGAAAACTGGACTATACTAGCCTGTTCTTTAGGGTTTGACTTAGGTAGGGGTAGTTGTGGAGTTTAAGATTAGTTGATTTATTTAATTGGGCTAAATTGTCAATGTAGTGTTTCTGAGTGGTTCAGCAGTTAGTGACACACTGTATGGTAATAAATAATTTGTTGCACTACACAGGATGCATATAAATATTCATACCTAAAAAGAGGAACATGAATCCACTCTGGGTAGGTTATATAATATATGTGCATGGTTTCAGAACATAAGAGGAAACGTTCTTTTTTTTGTTGTTGTTTAATAGGCTATCAGGGTCGTCTTATTCAGGGACTGTGGTACAGCAGAGTCTGTGAGTTTGCCTTTTTGTGCAATCTCAGCACTGGTATATGTAATTTGCATGGAATGCGTAGGAGTGCAGGGAAGCATGCCCCCTGCCTAAATAGTATTTTTTTTCAATGTGATTCAATCCAAAATGATCATTCTTTTAAAGCTTACTCTGAGTGGTCACTGATTGATGAGACAGTTATATGCATATAATATATAAAAGCATGGATGTATATGTATATATATATATATATATATATATATATATATATATATATATATATATATATATATATATCTATATACACACACACACACACACACACACACATATATATATATATATATATATATATATATATATATACTGTCCAAAAACTGTCGATATATAAATCCAAATGCTAAGGAAAGTTGATGTCAGCTCAGCTTTATTCACACAAGTGCTTTCACAGATAGCTTCATCAGGTGCATAATACATGCTGATTAGAACACCTACTTATACTAACAATCAAATCATGTGACAAGACTTGCACATAAACAAAAATTTCATAAAAATAAATATATATATATATATAAAAAACACTCTTATAAACACATAAACACATAAAATTAATAACATATCATTCAAAAATGTTAAAATTACAAAATAATTACAAATTCATTGCTTTCTTAAAGGCCTTTTCTGTAGTACTGGTTTAATAGGAACATGGTCATTAAGACCATGCCCACAGTTAGCCCTTAACCTGATAATCCAACTAGCTTCTAACTCTTCTGTTCTGCACCTTACATTCCCCCTTCTCACAGTTTCAAAAGTCCTAGCTCATACTGAAAACATGAAAACATGTTGTATATCGGTTTCCACAACATGCTTAGCAAGTGCATTAATACCATTCTTTCTCTTGATGTTATAGAGATGTTCTCTAATCCTCTCTCTCAAAGTGCAGTCAGTTTTACCTACATAATATTTATTACATAGGGTGCAGACCGCAAGGTATACAACATGCATAGTACTACAATCAGCATTAGTATTAAATTTGAAAAGTTCACCCGTATCTGGGTGCTTAAAATCAGAAGCTGTGGATACATAACTACAGTAATTGCAGCCACCACATGGTTTGGTGCCTAAATTAATAGTTAAATATTGATTCTGAGATTTATGACATAACCTAGATTTTAATGATTTCATGTTCTTAAAAGAAAATTGAGGTTTTGTACCAACCAGAGCCTTGATACTATCATCGGTCATCAGAATGCCCCAATGCTTATTAATTATTTCTGTATACAATTTTACATCTCTGGTATAATGTGTAGACATTCTAAGTCGATTATCAAAGGATTTTTTCTTTTTACTAGAACGTTCAGAGAAATAAGGTTTAGCTACAGTGGATCTCATAATATCCATAGCTGCAGAATTCCTCCTCACCAATCCCTGCTCATAGCCCCTAGCAGCCAGATCCAATTCGGTTTTAATTTTGTGATACTCATAATCTTCATCCTTTACATTAAGTCTAGATGCCCTGAAAAACTGTTTTTTAGCAACATTGTCAAAAACAAAATTTGGATGCATACTATGCCTACTAAGTATCTGATTAACATGACATTCCTTCTTATATAGTCTACTAATTAAACCACCTTTTTCATCCTTACATAAGCATACATCCAAAAAATGTATACCTTCAGTGTAATAATTCAAAGTAAACTTCAAAATGTCAGAAGAAGAATTGATATATGCCACAAAATCCAACAATTGTATCAATGTATCATTCCAAATCAAAAACAAGTCGTCCACAAATCTTTTATAAAATAAAATATAATTATAAAATGGACCTTGTATCAGATATTGAGTTTCTCATACCCTCATTACTGCATTTGCATAACTATTGGAGCAAGAGCTTCCCATAGCTACACCGTTCTTCTGCCAATAAATTTTTTGATTGAACGCAAAAATATTATTGTGTAACACTAAACCCAAAAGGGTCTGTATTAAATATATCTCATCCTCTTTATGGTCATTTAGCAATTCAGTGACATATTCAATGCCTATAGTATTAGGAATTACAGTAAAGAGAGAGACCACATCCAAGGTAACAAAAAACATATTCTCTAAAGTAGTAACATTCCTTGAAAAATCATATAATTCATTCAAAAAATGTTCAGTGTCTCTTAAAATTATTTTTGATGTACTAACTAAAGGTCTCAAACATTTCTCAAGATATATAGATAGAGATTCTGTACACCAATTATTACCTGCCACTATAGGCCTCATGGTGACTTACTACTATTCTTATGTACTTTTGGTAAGCCCTGTATGATAGGAATGGTAGGATTAGGTGTTTGAAAATACATAGCTAATTCATGATTTATTAAGGAACTTGCTTCTAACCAATCAATAGATTTACAGACATTATTAATCATGTTATCAACCTGTACTGATGTAATAACTTCATATGAAGTTTTATCTAATAACAAGTCATATATAGCCTTATCATAATCTGACCTGTTCATCACACCAATCTGGCCTCCTTTATCAGCAGGCCTGATAACTAAATCTTGTCTCTTTTCCAATGCTACTAATGCTTCATGTTCAAGTCTAGTTGAATTAAACCTGGCGCCTACTCTTTGAGACCTGCATTTATTATTATAAACGTCATAGATGTCAGAGATACAGAGTTGCTCAAATGCATTTACCAACATATTATTCTTCGGTACATATAAATTAGGTCTTTTAAAATAAATACTCTGTGGCTCTTGCATATCATGAAACAAAGTTTTAAGAGAAAGATTGCGAACAAACATTTTAACGTCGAAAATAATGTCAGTAATACGCATATCAACAGTAGGAATAAACATTAAACCTTTGTTTAACGCATTTAACTCAGATTCAGTCAAACAATGATTAGAAAGATTAATAACTAATGCTTTCTCTGCTGAAAAGCTTTCTTTATAGTCAATGGGCTGGTCGATGTTGAGCCCAATTTCCATTTGTATCTGGTTGTACCCCTGCCTCTCTGTTGTGGATTGTGTTGCCCATTCCTTACTTTGCTTATGGATCTTTCCCTTACTGGAAGGGGAAAACTGAGACCCATACCATGTATTCCCTGTAAAAAAATGAACATTCAAAGGATTACCTTTCTCTTGGTTAACAGCCAAGGGTGGAAAGTCAGAATCGGCGGACCTATGTACATCCGCCGTCGTTGTAATAGTCTTCCTAATAGCTCCCTGTTCAGAAATAGGCTTCATTGCCAAAGAAACCACATCACAAAGCTCTGTCTCTGCCATACATTGTTCTGTAAGCAGAATGACATTATCTGTTACTGGGCTTGTCACCGACTGCTTACCGAAACTATTAATATCACCAGTTTAACTGCTGTTGCAAAAATCTTGACCAGAAGTTGTCAACCGCTGTTGCATCATTCCTGCCGACCGATTATACTGCTGATGTTGCTGCAAGGTATCCGATTGGTCTACCGGATCACGTGACCACGTGAAAATATTCCCTGTAGAAAAATCCTGACGATCGTGTTTAACTTTGTTCATTTTAATTTGTATCAGTTTTCTACCATATATAAGAACATTGTCAATAGTGTCAGTTAAGGGTTTATCCAAAACAGTAAAGCAATACTTTGTGTAAAGCACCAAATATTTGGACTTAATACTCTCAAGCAACAAAGTTTCTTGCCTGTTTGCTGAAGCTATCAACAATTGCAAATATCCCATGCTGGTAGAAAGGTTAAGCTGTTGCCAGCTTGTTAATAAAATGTTATCACAGTCATTCTGAGCGGGCATCTTCAAAACCCTTAGGCCTCGCAATATTATCCGCTCATTTAAACAGAGTTGTAAGTGACATTTTTCATACTGAGTCCTTTTCAGTTTACACAACTCTTTTTCCAGGTTCAATAAGTCACTTTTCAGTGCCAAATGATCATATTGAGAAACCCCTTCACTTTCAATTGGTGTAAAGTCACACATAAGTGGATTCTCTTTATCACAAAATCTGGACAAGAATGCATCAACATTCAGCTCATGACAACCCATTCATTCAGTCTGTTCCACTGCTTCAAATGTTTCTATAACTTAATTTCCTGTAGCCATATTAAAGTTGTTGTTTGGTATATAACACACTACAGTAAAGAAAAAGCTTTTTTCTGAGCCATACCTTTGCTTTTTGGACTTTTGTTGGACTTTTGTTTTTCAGCAAACGTATAGTTGTTGAGTTGGTAAAAAGCTTTTTTTTGTTGGGGTTTATCAAAAGAAAAAATTGGTGATTTTAAAATTGGTTTTAACTGAATGAAATTTAATTTTTAGTTATAAAGAAATCCCCTAAGTGGTAAAATTCTTGATTTGGAAAAAAAACCGAAAAAGTTTTGAAAAAAAGGGCTCAAATGAAAATTTACACCCGTTTAAATGAGGAAAAATCACCAAATTTTGCCTGACTGTGATTTTTTTAAACCAAAAATTTTTAAAAAACCTATATTTCTGGTAAACAAACAAAAAATTTTTGCTTAATATTTAAGTCCAAATAGTTTTTTTAAAGACCAAATTTTTTGTTTTGTAAAAAAAAAACTGAACTAAATTTTTCTTTTGGTGAAAAGGGGACAAATTTAAAAGCGGTTAGCCTTTATCAAATTTTGAGATATTTCAGTGGCAAAACAAAAGAAATTTTTCCGGGTTACAAAAACATATGGCAAATGGTTTTTTTCTTTTTTGCAAAGCCTTTTGAGAAATATTTGAAACTGGGGGGGATTTGGTTTTCATTCTTTCCCCAATTTTTAACAAATTGGTTTTTTTTACCAAAGGGGTACAGTTTAGGAAAAATCAAAGCTGAAATCCCTTTTCCGTTAACAAAAGGGTTTCTGGCTCGGGGGCCCGGTAAAAAAAAAAAAAAAAAAAAAAAAAAAAAAAGGGGGGGGGGGGGGGGGACTTTTTAAAGGCAAATTTTTTTTCCCTTTTTTGTCCCGGTTTTTGTTTTTGGGAAAACCCCGAATCTTGGGTTTTTAAAAATTTTCGGTTAAACAAAAAAGGGTTTAAAAAAATTTATTCCTTTTTTTTCCTTGGTTTTGGAAAAAATTTTTCGGGGGATTAACTTTTTTAAGCAAATAAGGAATGGGCAACAAATCCCAAAGGGAAAAAACCCAGTAAAAAATTGGGTCAACATTTTCCAGACATAGGCTCAGCAAAGGGAAAAAAGCATTGTTTTTTCTTTCCTGTTTGCTGAATCTGGAAAGGGAAACAAAGGTTTAAGTTTTTTCCCTACTGGATATGATTACTTTTTTACGTTAAAATGTTTTTTTCAAAACTTTTTCATGAATGCAAACCACAGGTATTTTTTTTAAAAGACATTTATATTAAGAATAATATGTTTTTCTGGTCTTTTGACATCTTTTTAAAAAAATGCGGTAAAAGGGCCAATTTAGAAACAGGCTTGTCAAAAAAGACGATTTGTTATCGCCTGCTGAAAAAGGAGCCAAAGGGATGAACGGGTCGTTATGATAAATATATGACTTTTTTTGAAAACTTCATAAGTTTTACATCAGTACGGGAAACATGATTTTTTGAAAAATGATTGGAAAAGGCAATTCAATAAATTAATTAATGTAAAACATTCCATTTTAAAAAGGGCAAAAGACATAAGAATTAAAAACCCCGGAAAGGTGAAAATTCTAAAAATTTTAAAATTTTGGGATTTATTTTTTAATTTTACACTTTTTTTCCTTTATGTAATTCTTTTTTAGGCATTGAATATATCACTGAACTAAATGACCATAAAAGATGGGTATATTTTACAACCCTTTTATGTTACACAAAATTTTTGCTTTAATCAAAAAATTGGCAAACTGCAAAATTTGAAAATTTCAAATGCGAATGGGGTATGAAAAATCAAAATTTTCAAAGGGCCATTTTTAAATTTTTAATTTTTTTTATAAAAGATTTGTGAACTTTTTTTTATTTGGGAATTTCAGAGATAAAAGTTGATTTTTGGTATACTTTTTTTGACTTTTTAAGTTTACTGAATTATTTGAAGGTATAATTTTGGATATGCATATGTAAGGATGAAAAAGGGTTTTTAGTAAATATAAAATAAAAGGAATGTCCAGTTTTAAATTTAAAAATTTTGGGTTGCAATTAAAATATTTGGCAAAAAACCCGGGATGGGTTTCTGCGGTTTTGCCCCAAAAAGTTTTTTAAAAAAAAAAGGGCATTTTTAAAAAACTTTTAAAATTTTGAAGGAAATTTTTTTTTTTTAAAAAAAAAA
>NC_056726.1:702311536-702416536 GCF_019279795.1 Protopterus annectens
CTTTTCTTAAAAACAAAACATATTTAAAATTCATATTCAAATGCTAGTAAACTGATGTGTATATATAAATCTATATCTTTAATATATATAACACTTATATAAATACATTAAAATAGTACACATAAAAAACTCTAATATTTATATAATATACTTAAACAAATAAATCTAAAATTAATACAATACTGCCATCCAGTGGTGAGAAACCTCACATCCAGTTAAAATTTGGCAGCTCTCAGTCTAAGAATAGATGCAATGGATAAATGTTCATTAAGCCCTGGGGGCCTATTGACCTCTAATATTAATTGCCAATAAAACTCGCTAACCTCAATCCTAGTCTCCCAGGGGCCTCCCCTCGGATCCTGCTCTACCTTCTGTAGGACAAAACCCCCCATTTGGCCTGTGTGCATAATAGAGTATGTTTATAAAGAGCATTATTGTAATCTTGCGTTCTAATAGCATTAAGGTGCTCATAAATCCTTCTTTTCAATTTGCGGGTAGTTTTTTCTACATAAAATGCTGAGCATTGTTTACAAATTTCCAAATAAATCACACCTTCACTGCAGAAGTTAGAAAAACTATTACCCTTGACAGTATGGTCTCTATCTGGGATACACACAGATTCTTGATTTAATATAATGGACATTGGGCACATGCTCCACATTTTTAAGTACATAATCTTTTCTTGTGGGCCGGCTTTTTGTTCCTTTCCAAAAGGTCCTTCAAATTCCTACCTTTTTTGTATGTAAACCTTAATAGAGTTCTAAACAGCACCTCCACTTCGGAGTAGCAACCAAACTTCTCCCAATGTTTAGAAATAATGTCTCTAATATTAGAGGTATCCTGATTATAATAAATAACAAAATTTCCTCTAAATGGGCCTTCCCCTCGGTCACCTATAGTCTGATTCTGTGGGAGATTAGTATCCATTGGAGGATTCTGTCTAGGGTGTATTCCACCCTGTCACAACCTAAGATGGGACTGAATCTGCCAGATCTTCTTTCCTTCACCTCTGCCATGACCTCTTCAATTAACTCCCTAGGATATTTTCTAGCAAGGAACATATCCCTTACACTAACATTTTCACACTTGTAATCCACATCATTCCTAGTCATTCTGCAATTACGAATGAATTGGCCCTTTAAAATACTTTTCTTCTGTTTAAAAGGATGTGAGCTAGTGAAATACAAGTAAGAGTTAGAAAAGTTGTCCTTCCTGTACACCACTGATTCAAATTCCTGCAATTCTGCACCTTTTTTTATAATAACATCCAAAGAAATTATCTTGTGATGGGTGAACCTTAAAAACTCAGTAGTTTAATTCAAATATTGTATAAATTCCATAAGTTTGACTTCAGTCCCCACCCAGAAAAGACAAATGTCATCAAGGTACCGTTTGTAATAAATCCAGTACTGGGCATACTCTGAGTGAAAAACAAACTTCTCTTCCCAAACCATGACTAAAATATTTGCATAGGTGGGGCACAACATGCCCCCATCGCTACCCCCTGGATCTGTTTGAAAAATTCATCTTCAAAAAACAAGAAGTTGTGCCCCAAAACTAGGTCCATTAATTCTGTGTACACTAAAAAAGTGTTATGATCCAAATTCCCATGTTTATTAATTGCCTCTTGGAACCATTCCATGCCAACTTTGTGTGGGATCACATTAAATAGATCCTGTATATCAAATGTTACAAAGATAAGTGAATCAGAATACAATTCCTTTTTAATGCTTCTGAAAAAATCCCATGAATCCTTAAGTATTCCCCCCACACTGGTCCAAATTTTCTTTAACTTCTGGTCCAAGTATTTAGCGAGGGGGTAGGTTTTGGACCCATTAGCCGCAACAATTGGTCTAATGGGGAGGTCCTCAAGGTTTTTATGCACCTTGGGTATCCCAAAGATGGAGGGCATTTTTGGCTTTTCTATATTAAGATACCTAAAAATGTCCTGATTAATGACATCATCCTCTAGCATGTCCTTTAAGGCAAAAATCAATTTTGTGATATGCCAAATTGATTTCATTCCTAGATACCCTAATAAACCTGGACGTATCATTTATCATATCCAGCATCTTAATGGTATACAAGATGCTGTTCATAAATACCACCCCTCCCCCCTTGTCAGGTTGCATAACCCTAACATACTGATTTTCCCTAAAGGATTTAATCAAATTGAATTCCTCCTTGCTAAGGTTATGCCAAAAATGTTGATGGGAGTCAGTGCTGTTCCTAATCTCCCTTTCCACTTAAACCTCAAAATTTCTCAACTGGATGTGCATGGGTGGGTTAATGGTACTAACCTTTTTAACTTCTTGGGCTATAGATCTCCCTTCATGCCCCTGAAACAAAATGTCCAGGTTCTTTTTCCTCAGGAACATTTTTAAATCAATGAGTACATCCGCAATTCAACTCTTGCTAGTAGGAATGAATGTAAAGCCTCCAGGGTGGTGCAGCGGTTAGCATTGTCACCTCACAGCAAGAGGTTCTCTGGTTCGATCCTTGGCTGGGGTGCCTTCTGTGCGGAGTCTGCATGTCCTCCCTGTGGTTGCGTGGGTTTCCTCCCACATCCCAAAGACATGCTGTAGGTGTATTGGATATTCTAAATTGGCCCTAGGTGTGAGTGCGTGTGTGTGTGTGCCTTCTGTGGAAGGTTGGGCGTCGGGCTGGCAACTCGGCACTGTAAAACTCCACTGCCAATCATGAGCGGACAGGTGATCTGCTGTGGCGACCCCTTACCGGGAAAAGCTGAAAAAAGAAGAAGAAGAAGAAAATAATTCAAAATGTTTGTCAGAAACTTCCACTCCACTATCGTTGTAAAGGATAAAATCATTCAGTATGTGACGTGGTCCTTCCACCATAATGTCTTCCTCTATCTCATGTCCCCCTGGCCTGGCTACTTCCTCTAGTATCTCCTGCCATTTGGGAGACCTCTCTGAAAATATTGGACTGGGGTTTTGTGCCTCAATCTATCTGACCTCCTTAATTCTGGAAAGACTAAGGTGTCAGGGATATCCTGATCTGGTCCCATAGATGCCCTAGAATCATACTGCCCATACTCCATCCCCCATGTATTTTGAGTATTGTGCACCTGTATATCATAACTCCTATTTTGGCCACGTTCCCCCATAAACCCCCGCTGTGGGTACGGGTCTTTTATGGGGAGGGGGTAAGCCCATTTCTGGTAATATTCCATAAGGTCCCTATCAATTTTACCACACTTTCTTTTGTAAATCATACAGCATTTATCCTCCACATATTTCTTAATCAGATAATATTTCCTTTTTTCCTCTTCAATAGTGAACGTTAAGTCATTAGTGACCATATGGTTGAGGTTCTCAATTCCCTCATACAATGTATGCATTTGCCTTTCATTTTCCTTAATAATGGCCCTCATAACATCATGCCCACTATGGTCAAAAATTTGTAACAATTCTTCATGGAAGGTAGAACCCTCCACTATATTGTTTGGAAATTTATACATACATAGCCCTTTAGGGACAATGCCCCTAGAAATGCATTATTTCAAGTAACTGTTATGAATCTCTAAAGATTTCTACTTAGAGATTAAGTCAGTAAGCTTTTTAACATTTGTGATATAGGTCAAGTCTGTTTCAGTCCCTCCATGCATATTGTTCCCCAATACTTCGGTAACAGTACCTGAAAAGTTTGAAAATGAACTATGAAGATTTAACCAGTTGGACATGGAATCCAAATTAGCCCAAATGTCCATCGTCGTAGAATGTCCATTTTCCATAGAAGACCCCGCATTCCTAGAAGCACAGTCACAGGATGTGTAGTTCCATTGCCCAGATGCTAAATTATCATCTGGGCTATCCCTGTTGTGGATAAATCCATTAGTGGGTTTAGTGTTAACTCTGTTCCCCTTTGGGACACCAGCTCTCACTTCTCAAGGTGGTTTCGGTGGTTGAAATGACATCACATCCTCCTCTCATCTACCAGACTGTCCGATGTTCAAAGCAGCTTCCTGGTTGCACTGTAGAGAAGGCGTAGCCCTTGAAATACCTCCCAAAGCCGGAGAGCCCAAAACAGCCATAAAATCACCAGCCCCACCTTGCGAGTATGCTGACATCATTTGGATCAATTGAGTAAGCTGTCCTTCGACTCACAACAGTCTGTCATGGAAAATATCACTTCCCTGTGCTTCCCCAATTGGGGAGCTGTCTCCAACCTCCAGAACCTCCATAGAACAAATAACCATGATAAAAAATGAGGCAAGGTGCCTGAAGTAACCACGAACCAGCAAACAAACACAAAATCAGGCACCACCAGGAGACTGACAAAAGTCTCAATATCCACAATAGATTGAAATGAACAGCTATTTATTCAGTGAATACACATTAATGCAACACTCTCCACAACATTTTCATCCAACAAGGACTTCATCAGATGTAAAAAATGTGTAACAAGCTGTTAATTTCCTTTTTATACCCCCATAGTCCCTTAAATAGAATAATTATTTAATAACATAATAATATAATAACACAATTAATTCAACCCCAAATAAAAGTAAAAAAAGACCTAAACCCTGAAACATAGGCTAAAACATATTTAAAATTCATATTCAAATGCTAGTAAACTGATATGTATATATAAATATATATCTTTAATATATAACACTTATATAACTACATTAAAATAGTATAAATAAAAAAACTCTAATATTTATATAATATACTTAAACAAATAAATCTAAAATGAATACAATGCTACCATCCAGTGGTGAGAAACCTCACCTCCAGTTACAATTTGGCAGCTCTCAATCTAAGAATAGGAACTGTATTCTGATTCATTTATCTTTGTTCATTCTTCTTTTGGCTTTTCCCCGTTAGGGGTCGCCACAGCAGAACTCCGGTCCGCTAATGATTGTCAGTAGATTTGTATGGTGCCAAGGTGCCAGCCCAATGCCCTACCTTCAACGAAGGCATGCCCATTCACTTATCTTTGTAACATTAGATATACAGGTTCTATTTAATGTGATCACACACAAAGTTGGCATGGAATGCATAGGCACCGGAAGCTGTTGAAGACTGGGTTGCGGAGGGTGAGAGAGGCACTTAGTGAGCTAAAAAGGGCAATTTTTTATAACTATTTACTACCATAACATATATTCACTTGGAGGAATTTTTAAGCTTAGCCAATTCCCTTTTGGTGCTTGAATTAACATTTTCTGATTGCTCTTACCTATCACATGACTGATAATTGTATATTAGGCTATGTTTAATGATAAGATAAACAGTTACTTTCCAGGAAAGTATAGCTTTGTTTTTGGTAGACAGAAACAATACGAGAGTATCTAATCTTAAAGATGGGCTATTAAGAGTCCCCCAATTTTGGATAATACGTCTTTTTGCAAGAATTATGAGTTTAACTGATGTTTTCACTATTGTATAATATATTTCTGTGTATATGTATTCCTCTAGTTGATACAGCGCCTAGTTAAAGATTGATTAATTTCATATTAACACTGAAGAGGTTTATTTCATTAGAGATGAGAAGACGCACTTAATTGTGATTTCAGGTGATTTATCTGGAATGGCAGACGGTCAGAAGTCTTTTATATCTGACTGAGACTGATCTAAGCAAGAAGTTGAGAGAAAGGTAAGAAAGCATATGAATGACTTATGGCATAAGAGTCAAGACATTTGCAGGTAAATAAAAGATCAGCAAGTTGATTTGTACAGTAAGTTTTGTAATGGGTGAAGCTGTATCACTGGAAGCAATTGATGGGGGATACAGGAGACCGAGGCTATGCTAAACAGAACATTTCAGTTGTTGCATGACTCTTATTAATAAAACTTATTTTTTACATCTTCTAATTATCAGAAGCTCTAGCAGTCAGGATAAGACAGCACAGATCTCAAAGAATTTTAGCTGTTTTATGTTGCAGAGATGGAAATGTATCTGTTCGGTACCTGGTGGTAACTGCAGAGATATTGTGCTTACTGTGAATATGATAATGAGATTTTCATTTTGTTTTAATCATTTGAGGCTGCCACAGATTACAGTAGAGGGATTTATTGCCTTGATTAACCCTGTAACTACCAGAAGTAGTAGAGGTGGTATACATATAGCATTCTGCAGCTGTGACAGAGAAAATGCTTTATTATTTGGTTAGATTGTTAAATTGAGTGATTGAAAGTGAGACACCAGGGATTCAAAGATGGCCGCCATTCTGTAGACACTGCATATCTACAGCTCTCCAGTTACTCGGAATAAAAATCAACTCTGAGGATATACTACAAGATTTTTTACACTAATTGTTGGCTATATCTATTCTACTACAACTAAATATTGCTTGAGAGGTGAAAGAACAGGAGGAAATAATTCAAACTCATAGGATTAGAGCTGATTGTCTGTCTGACTCTGAACAGAGTATTAAACAAAGGAACTGCCTGACTAGTAATCGTGGATATTTACTAGTTAGTTTTACTAGAGTTTTGCTTTGCTTCACAATGTCAAAAGAGGAAAAAAGTATGGAAACAACAACTAAAACCAAATTATCAGCACTTCAGTCACCAGAAAAAGATTCAACAATAAAAAGGCAGAAGACTATAAAACAGCAGGAACTTTTAAAAGCTGGAATGACAAATAAACAGGATCAACTGGCTAACATGGAAGATATTAAAACTGCTTTGTTGCCCATTCAAGAAGCTTTGAAAGAACTATCAAACCAGGTACTTTCTTTTGGTGCCACATGCAGTCAAATTTTTGAAAGGATGGATAAATCGGAAGCTAGAATATCCGAAAATGAGGACAGAATAACATTGCTTACAAAAAAAACAGACATTCATGACATGGATATCCAGTCTATGCAAAATAAAATTCTGGACTTGGAGGCAAGATCCAGAAGGAACAACATAATTATTAGAGGAATTCCAGAAACTATCCAATATAATGATTTAATTTCTACCATCATACAAATATTCAAAATATTGTTCAATGACTCTGACATTGCCAAGCAAATAGTTATAGAAAGAGCCCATAGAGCTCTCAGAGAAACACAAGCCTCAAACATACCTAGACCAGTTTACGTCAAAATACTCAACTACCAGGATGTAAATAAAATAATTCTAACTGTTAAAAAGAATGGAGGTTATATTATGTGGCAAAATAATAGAGTTTCCATGGGTCAGGATTTACCATTTCAAATAAGACAAGCCAGACAAGCATTATCTCCATACTGTAAGTTCCTCACTGAAAAGAACATTAAATTTCAAATGAAATACCCTAACACATTAATTTTTACAGTTGATGGATCCAAATATTCCATATCTACAAGAAAAGAAGCAAAAGTTACCTTTCTGAAGATTTTTAAGTCTCTTCCAGCTTCGGAAGCTTAACTTGGCCATTCAGTCTGTTTACAGCATCGTGGATACTGGGATTCCATGCTTACTACATCTCAAGGCTCCAAAATCCTTTGTTTGTTCTTTTTTCTTCACCAGGCCCCTTGGTAAATATTTACTTAGTTTCTTTTTGCAGCTCCAGCTCATCCACGAAGATTTCCCAAACTTTTATGGCTTCTACGAACTGTATCCCTTCGCGAGGTAACAGAAAGTCCTTTGGGTGCTGCTGAGGGTCCGCTTTCGAGGTGGCGCATCCGGAAGTCCGTCCGTGTAATGGTTCCCCCGTCACGAATTCGAAGACAGGATTACATGACCAGGAAGTAGAAACATCTTTGTGGAAGAAGGGGAAACTAGTTGGACTGTAAAACGAGTGTCCGTGGACATTTAATGTATGTTACAGCTTTTATTTCTTTAAGGGGAACTGTGAATCCATTCAGGTAGGATTAAAACTGAACTAATAATGTACTGGTTAAAATGTGTTATGTAACTGAATGGTAGAAGTAGGATAACTTTATCATAATTATGCTATTTTCTTAGGTAGTTTTTCCTGAATGTGGTTGTACTAATAACATGGTAGTATACTGTAATATTTATTTTCCTGTCTTAATGATGTGTTTTATACTGCAAATGCTTAGATACAAAGGGGATTTTGTGTTGGGATAGTTAGTGGATTAAAAGACCAGAAGATATTATATCCTGGCATTTCTAGGAAAGTGAAGGCTATCTTCTTATATACTGACATGTGGTTCTGACTGTTTGGGGAACTCTGTTAGTTAGTTATCATTCTATATATTCAAGTATAGTACCCAGTAAGCATAGTTAATGCTATTTGTATTCACCCGTGTT
This sequence comes from Protopterus annectens, assembly GCF_019279795.1. Classification (NCBI taxonomy): domain Eukaryota; kingdom Metazoa; phylum Chordata; order Ceratodontiformes; family Protopteridae; genus Protopterus; species Protopterus annectens. The sequence continues at coordinate 702,319,747 of NC_056726.1, forward strand.
ACTGTCATTATAATGTTAAATAAGCTAGATTAGATAAACAAAGTCAGAGCTAATGCTATATTTATAGGTTAAATATTTGTTTTTTCTCTTTCCTAGATAACATAATATATAGTGAATTATCTTGAAACCAATAATATTATTGTTTAATAGGGGTACTGTCATATATCTGTTTAGCTTAGATTTAAATAAGATAGTTAGCTATTTTAGGGTAATACCACCAATTAATATAACTAATATTATATGTGAACTATTAGAGAGGTAGAATAGTAATTTTGAATGTAGTGAAGATCATTTATGTTAACTAAATAATGTGTTCAAGAGCTGTAGATAGTTATCAATGTTTATTAGGGAATGTTTGGGTTAGGCTTTGTAGAGTTAGATGTAATATTTATAGGTTTTTTGCATGTTTTTGGTATTTTATTTTGTAAGATAAAGAATAGATGTTTAGTAAGGCTGTGTACCCATAAAAGTTTTAACTGTGTAAAAAACCTATGTATGTCCTTGTCATGGGGAATAGTGGATAGGCACTGGTTAGGGATGGGACGTCAAGATTGCTTCCAGATATTATATACTGTGCTAATACATTGGAATTTAGTATCGTCTCTTAATATTAAAATATACTTAAAAGGTTTAATAATCTTAGTATGTGGATAGTAGACTCATGGAATACTAAAGGGCTCCAGAACTTGAAAAAAAAGGAAATTATTTTTTCATTTATTTCTCCAGTTAAAGGCATGTTTTATTTTATTACAAGAAACCCATTTGACTAATAATCAATGGTACATGGGGCATATATATTAATGTATATCATTAATCAATCGAAAATACCTTCTCAAATTTCTGAAATACACTTTAACAATAAAACATACACCAATACTGAAGACATTATTAATGCTTTTGAATTAATATTTTCTCAAGTCTATGGTGAACATCAGGAATTAATTATAAGAAATGGATTAGAGAGGTGGTAGCTTCGGAAGGGACAACTAATAGTGCAGGGGTGGCGATCATTATTAGAAACCAATATCAAGAGAAAATTCTAGATTTTAAAATAGACAAAGAGGGAAGATGGTGTTATGTGATTCTTTCATCTAAACTTTATGATAAACCGGTGATACTTCTTAATATATATGCCCCATGTACCAATCAACAACTTTTTATAACATCACTCTATTTTATCCTGAATCAATATAATAATTACTATATAATAATAGGAGGTGATTGGAACACATACCAAGATCCCACATTAGACAAATCAAGTTCATACAGGTCCTTTAATAACCAAGCAGTGATAGCACTACAGGAACTTAAAACAGATTTTAAACTATATGATCCATTTAAATACACAAATAATCAAATGAATGCAAATAACTTTACATTTTATTCAAGTTGTCATAAAATGTGGTCCAGGATCGATTTTTTTCTAATTTCAGACGTACTAATGGCTTTTGACCCTTATGTATCCATACAAGCTAGACATTTGTCGGATCATTCTAGGATTACATTAACTTTCAATAAGGACACTAGTCATAATATACGTCTTAGAGGTTATAATTGGTCCTTAAATCCATATCTATTAAATAAAGAAGATATAATAAAAGAAGTTCAAGAGACCTTGAATCAGCTATTAGCTAATCTTTCTAAACACCGACATCCGTCTGACATAGAATGGGCAACGACCAAAGCACAAATAAGAGGAATTTTTCTTCAAAAGGCTACTTATTATAAGAAAATACATTCGAGACATACAAGAATTGGAAACTAAAATTAAATTACTGGATCAGGATTTAATTGGGAATTATAGTAAACAAACTGAAACAGAGTTATTAAAATGTCAGAAGGACCTTTTTTTACTACAAAATAGTAAATTATCATTTTATGAACAGAAAATGCTGGTAAAATACACTAATCATATACAGACCCCTTCAAAAGCACTAGCGCGTATCATTAATCAATCGAAAATACCTTCTCAAATTTCTGAAATACACTTTAACAATAAAACATACACCAATACTGAAGACATTATTAATGCTTTTGAATTAATATTTTCTCAAGTCTATGGTGAACATCAGGAATTAATTATAAATAAGAGTAATAATGACTTTTTGCAGAAGATTATATTTCCGAAAATTGATGATGAGTTTCATATGAACTTAGTCAAACCAATTTCCTCAGAGGAGATAACAGATACAATTAAGAATTTAAAGCCACATAAAGCTCCAGGACCGGATGGTTTGACCACGGAATTTTACAAAACTTTTAGTGATACATTGGGGAAAATACTTCCACATGTATTTAACTATATAATTAACAATAAAATTAATGACCCGCACTTTAATGCTTCAAAAACTATTCTTATACCGAAAGAGAATGCTGATTTGCAAAATCCGGATAACTATAGACCTATTTCACTTTTGAATATAGACATGAAAATTATGACATCGATTTTGGCTAATAGATTGAAGAAGGTAACTAACCTGATAATATCAGAGGAACAAGCTGGTTTTCTAAATGGCAGACAAACTACAGATAATACGTTATCACTTCATACACTGATCTCTTATGCCACTCACAGAAATTTTAATGCTTATGCACTCATAATTGACGCGCAAAAAGCTTTTGATAGAGTTAATTTAGAATTTTTGTTTGATATTTTATCATATTTTAATATACCTCATGACTTTATTTTAACATTAAAAAAACTACATAATAATCCCTATACAAATCTAGTTATTAATAAAACTCTCTCAAAAAGAATACAAATTAAGAATGGTACCCGTCAAGGATGTCCGTTATCTCCTATATTATTCAATCTATATTTAAAACCTTTATTTCTACATATCAAACAAAATATCTATCACAATGCCCCAATAATATATGGTACAAAAATTTCTATGGCTGCTTTTACGGATGATCTAAATATTTACTGTACGACACCTGTTTCAGATACCAAGAAAATATTAAAGGCAGTGGATGACTTTGCAACAATATCCAATTACAAAATAAATTTTAGGAAAACTAAGTTATTTCCTTTAAAGACGCCTACACCCTTTTCGCTTTTACCATTGGTAGGTCAGGTAAAATCCGAAGAAAAAATTAAATATTTGGGTATTGTTTTTTCAACAGACAACAGAGACTTTTATGTGAATAATGTTAAGTTACTTTGGGAACATATAGTGTCTGATTTAAAAAGATGGAATAATTTAAATTACCAATAATGGCAAAGACCTCAATTATTAAAATGAACATACTTCCCAGAATATTATATATCTTTAGAGCTACTCAAGTCCAAATTTCTAGGAAATTCTTCAAACAAATTCATACGGAATTAGGTAGATTTGTATGGGAACCTAGAAAAACTAGGATATCCTATGATAAACTGATGACTCCGAAAAACAGGGGTGGTTTAGAGTTACCGAATTTTGAAGCATATTATTTAATAATAAATGCTAATAGAATTCTAAGAGTGGTTAACTTGGATAGGTCTAGTCCCAAATGGTCACCCAAATGGTTGATTCTGAATTATAAACATGTTACTGGACTGGGTATTAATTGTAAGGCATTACCCTTTTTAAATAAAGATACCCTTAAAATGTACGCTCTGATGGAACATATCAGAGTATATATAATATCAATACAAAATCTGTTTAACTCACTAAATCTCTTACAATATATGATGACTTTTCAACCATTTCATAAGAACCCAAATTTGAAAATTGGTAATCAACTGATATATCTTAAAAAATTCCCACTTATAAGTGATTTAACCATACTTGATTTATATCCCTTCCTTGGTATCTCAATACACGATATGTTAAGAGAGATGAATCTCCCTAACTCATATTTAATTATAATGAGACAACTAAAGGATCTATCAATACGTTATTTTAGTAATAGTAATTTTAAAATTAAAGAAGAAGATTTAAACATTTGCCTAAACTTATGGCAAACTCTTACAAAGGACTGTAAATATATAACGGCTTCATATAATTTGATAAAAGATGTGAAATATAATAACCAAATACTTTTATCCAAATACTGGAAGGAGAAATTGTTAACGACTGAAGATAATAAAATAGTGAAAGCAATTAATTTAACCTTAAAATCAGTATCTCTTCAAAAGTTATTATTTACTCAGTTGATGATATTTAATAATGCGTATTACACTCGTCTCACTTTATATAAATTCAACTCTAAAAACTCACCTAAATGCCCATATTGTATAGACCAAACGGCTGACCTTTTACACATGTTCTGGAGTTGTAAATGTATTTTCAAACTTTGGAATTCTTTAAAAATTCAATTACAAAAAATGGGATATCAACAGTCTACACTTTCTTGGGAGTTTATGATTCTTCATATTCCTCCGATTAATTTGGATAGATCCCAAAGGATCATACTCATAAATATTTTCCTGTTAATGAAGCTGTATATAGCTACTAATTGGCTGAATCCATCGCAGACTTCATGGGAAAACTTTAAGAGTGTAGCGATAAAACATATTTTAGGGCATAAATTACTAATTAAAGATCATAAGAAAAGTATAAATAACACAAAGATATGGGAGAAAATCTTTAATATTGTGTTAGCTTAAGGTTCCAATCCACTTTTCTCCGGGAAGCACATACTAAATATGGAGCTTAGTATAGATAAGCCTTATATTGATACTAGATTTTTATTTTCTCTTCATTTAATACCTATCTAGAAGTTTATATTAATGTATAATGACTTTATGTAACTGTTGGAAGCATTCATGTATATATTGTAAATATGTTGTGGTATTGTATTAACATTTGGAAAAGAATAAAGACTTATTATTGAAAAAAAAAAAAGAAAGTGAGACACCAGTATCCTGTTTGCAAGTTGTGGCTGCAGTTACATTTGAAGAGGTTATAGAACCTACTTTGTCTTCTTCAGTTTTGTATTGTGATAATAAATTATTTATATCTATTATAGCTACTCATTTGGCAAGATAAATATATTATTGAATAGTATATGATAAATGTGGATTTGTGGCACATAAGCAGATCTGATAATATTCTGAACACTGGAGTGTTTATGAAGGTGGCTTATCTTGAACAAAGGAAACTAATCATAGTGAGTTTTGATGCCAAAAACTATATTTTACAGCATCAGATGGAATTATTCAGTACAAATGCTATGGCAAATGGTTCTTCACAGGAGTTTGCAGATTTGACTTTGAAAATTAGCACATCCTATTCAGCTAAAGTTAAAATCCACAAAGGGCTGTTGCTGCTCTTTTCATTTTTGATTCGGAATCTAGCAAAAGTGGCCATTATCTTTTCTCCTGTTTGCACTGTAATCTTCTTCTTTTGGCTTTTCCTGGTTAGGGGTCGCTACAATGGATCACCTGTCCGTTCATGATTGGCAGTTGAGTTTTATGGTGTCGAGTTGCCAGCCCAGCGCCCAACCTTTCACAGAAGGCACACACATGCATGCACTCACGCCTAGGGCCAATTTAGAGTGTCCAATCCACCTACAGAATGTCTTTATGAGGAAACCAGAGCACCTGGAGGAAACTCACATGACCACAGGGAGGACATGCAGACTCCGCACAGAAAGCACCCCAGCTGAGGATTGAACCAGAGAACCTCTTGCTGTGAGGCAGCAATGTTAACCGCTACACCACCGTGGCCACCCCCTGTTTGCACTGTAATAAGCATTTGATTTGGGAAATTTGAAACTCTGATTTAAGTAGGTTTAAAGCATGACAAGATGAAAGGAAAAAAATATTATTTTTGCAAATGACAAATTGAACTATTTGATGAGGCCAGGATGGGATCTGGGCTACTCAGTTAAATGTTAAGACAGGAGTAGGTATATTAATAGTAAAACAAAAGTCCAGGGCAATAGCAATGAACTATGAGCTCTCTTTAATACTAAGAACTGAACTTAATTTTCTAGGAGAGCCTACCTACATAAAATATTAGGGAGTTTGGTTACAAAGACATATGGTAAACAGAAAAAAATTAAAAGGGGAGCAGAACTTAAAAATGCCTATTTAAAGAGGCGCAATACAAACACTTCATAAACGGTGCTATCATTTAAAATTATTCCTGTTCAGATCCTAGTAAACCCTTAACACAGTAAACAGAGCAGGATAAAAAATAATGAGCGAGTGACATGAGACCAGTTTACACACCCTATGTAATTCGATTTATCCACCCTTCTCCACTATCCTTTTGTCTCATTTTCTCATCTTCACTTCTTTCCTTCACTCCTACTGTTCCCTGTCTGTCCTTGCCTAGAGTCCTCTTTGTAAATATTGTAAATAAGTCAAGGGCTTCTTGGGCATTAACAATATAAAACCTTTTGGAAAGCCTCTTTGTACAGTGCTTATTTATTTCTTCTTTGTTGTACTCCAGCATTATGCAAATACTCTCTTTAAAGACCTAATGTTATTGTAAGCATATCCAAATTGCATTAAACTTGTCATTCCAGGCTTAACCTGAAAATTGTCTACACAGACTGGCATTCTGCCTCAGCTGTCAAGTATAAATTAATTAATAATCAATAAATAAAAATGGAAAATGTTAGACCTGGAATTGGTTCAGAAGGTCCAGGTCTTTTATATCTTTTGTTACCTTTCTTGTGGTGTGCATTCTCATCTTTTCTGGTGGATATTGCAAGTCATTATTGAAAGCACACAGAAATATGATGCAAGATTTTATTTGAGCTGAAGGAAAGAAATGAGTCTTTGGAGAAATGTATTTGTTCAGAGATGTAGAGGGACTCATTGTACCATATCCTTTTTTATAGGTTCATAAGTTCATAGGAGGTTACAATGCTAGCAGCCCTAGACCCTCTACAAGCCTACCCATGTTAATCCCAAGTATCCCCATTTGTTTTTTTTGGGTAGTTCACAGAACAAATTCATGAACAGAGTGGGTCTGTGATCAACGCCAGCTAACCCTGTCTATGAGGGACACAGGTGCCACCCCAGGGGCAGATTGGCAGTCTCCCATCCAATTATGTAGGCTGCATTTAAATAGGGTCAGTGAGGACCTCTGTTTTACATGAATAGAAAGTCTATTCCAGAGAAGTGGCAGTCTCTGTGAGACATATCTGTCTCTCCGGCATGCTCTTATAATGTCATAAGCTAGGTTGAGATCCCTAGAGTGAGTGACTCTTGTGCTATTTGACTTGTGGATGTGCAGCATTTCCATTACAGCAAGGTTGGAGATTGCCCTATAGGCCAGGCACAAGTCACCTCTTAGCAGTCTATAAGATACAGAGTAAAGTGACAGGGCTTTCAGCCTGTCCATGTAGATCATGGTTTGGAGTCCCTGTATCATAATGCTGTGCAGATGAAAATTGTGTATTTGTTAAAATGTATTTATGAAGCTGAGTGGAAGAGGTAATTAGTCTGACTATTGCTTACCCAGAAGATTTTAACAGAGTTTCTATATGGGACTGTTATTGTACGTGGATGTGATAATATTCTAATGGGGACTTCAAAGAGTATTTAAATATCTCCAGGGAGTAATCCTTGTTTGAACTTAATGTCATCCTTTGCTGTTACTCAAAACTCATTGCATGCTTAAGTGGATCTTTGCGTAGGGAAGGAAATAATGCCTTTTACCATTTTTTGGGAGTAGACTGCGGTGATGGCGCTGTGGTAGCATTGTCGCCTCACAGTTAGACGTTGCCCATTTGATTCTCAGTTAGAGCGTCTTCTGTGTGGCGACATGCGTGAATGGGTGTTCCTTCGTTGAAGGTTGTGCGTTAGGCCCGGCAAGCCAGCACGTAAAACTCTACTGCCAATCATTAGCGGACCGGAGTTCCGCTGTGGCGACCCCTAACCGGGAAAAGCCGAAAGACACAAACAAACAAACCATATTTTGGGAGTAGGTAGGGAACCTGTCTTCAAGCCAAGCAGAAGTTTTATTTACATTTGTGGCGCAGCAACATGTGGCTCCTTACATACATTAGCTAAGCATTGTCAACTTAATACCAAATAGTCGCCTATGTATTACTCTGGAAGTTAGCCAGCTTTTCGCAGGTAATATCTTGCTGAGTAGGTAATCTTTTCTTCCTTAAAGATACCTCAAAGGCATACAAACTGTAGTTGTTTCCTTTTCAGTGTCATTCTTAGACTTAGAAACCATTTTTTCTCTAAATCATAGCAGCCTAATTCAATCTGGAGGAGGAAAACAGCGCATTGTGGGAGGAAAGGATATGCTAGAGCTTGTAAAACATATTTGTCACAAAGATATGCCTGTGGTGACTACTCCATAGAATGCAGTTTATCTAAAGGATCAACCAGATATATCATTATATTAAGTACATAACTTTTGATATTCATCATTTGATCACTGCTGCAGTAGCTGTATGGGTTATATTCTGCACAGGATATAACAACTGGATTGCTTCCAAAGTTTAAGGGCACCCTCCACATGCCCAGACCATTCACAGTTCAAGTAGAGCTGTAGAAAATCATTGGTCTGGGTGCCAAGCCCTTCAGATCTTTCCTGACACCAAATTTTGCTCCTCTTGCAGGCTTTCAAGGATTGACGGTTGGCTAGCTTTGCTACATTGCTGGGCATATAAGTTCCCTTTGAGGAAAAACTTCCACAATATTATTTTATTTTATGATGGAAACGTGAATTTTTCTGTGAAATACATTATTTGATGCTAATAATTTTAGATTTATTGGACTTTTCAATTAGTTAAAGTTTTGTTTTTTCTTTACTGTAAAAACTGTTTAATGATTAGTTTAATTTTGTTTTTGGGGGTGAAAACTTATATAAATCTGTGTTTAGTGTCTGGAATAAGTGTATGCTGTACTTTTTCTCCAGTATTTTATATGGAAATCACTACTTCTTTTATGCCTGCCTCTTTTACCAACTGATAAATGCAGTTAGTGATACATGGACTTCAGGCTTCATTATCAGTGGCACCAAGGATCAGCTTATCAGTTCCCTGGCTCCTCTTCCCTGTAGTCACAAAAAGAATAACATTTCCAAACAGCCTTTACCTCTTCAGCAGGCTATGAATTTGTCTCAGCCATAGATGTGTGACTCAGCTGTGGCCCTTACTAGTTCCTCAGGCTAATCATCTTCTACCTTACTTTCCTCTGGTTTATCCTTTTACCAACATATACTGGGGACTGGGAGCTAAGCACATCCTCTGTAGCTGTTGGAGTGTCCTCTGAGGGCATGGAATAACCACTTGTGTTGGTCTCAGAGTAATGATCGGGGAATGCTTCTTTACCTAGCTAGACTGGGAAGTCTTTTCCCTGGGATGATGTATATTACAGGATTGAATCTGTTTTTATGGAAATTCTTGTTAAGAAAAAGTAGAAAGTTAAACATTTATCTTCTCCTGTCTCATTACTTTAAACAGGAAAGATTTATTGGACTAGATGAAAATTCCATCCTACACCAGGTGTTATTGGATCTATTTGATAGAACTGGATTAGAAATTGTTAAACTCATTATTACTGATAATGAGCGGAAACTAAAAGGGTTGGAAGAAGTCATCAGGGCTCTAAGTTCGAGTACAGAAAAAGATTTATTATTCACTTCAGTAGAGAAGGAATACAAAATGATCTTCCATAAGGCAGACAAAGCCACTGAAATTGATAAAACAATAGAAAATTAAGAAATTAATGAGGCATAAGTCATATTGTAATCTGAAAAAAAGCCTATCCACGACCAAAAGGAGTAAAGAGTTCTTTACAAATGGACTTGGATTACAAGGGACAATGTGAAAATGAAACAGCCTATTTAGGCACAAATGACCAAACTAATGCCCAGCAAGAAGTTTTTTTTAGTAAATAAGAATATAGTTCACCTAGGGGAGTTTTTCTACAACAAGAACCACAAAGGAGATCAACAAGTAGTTCATCGGAAATCCAGTACATGACAGCCTCTGAAGAGAAACACAAGGTGAAAGGGCAGAAAGAATTATTAATTTTTAACTCCAATAATTTGATGCTGCTGACAGCATCGTGAACATGGTATGTGATCACAATGAAGTTGTTCCTCATTCTAATTTCAGTATTTACAATTACAGTAATTTTGAAATCAATAATGACATTTGATCCCTGTTATTTAAAGGTTTCACATTCGTCCCATTTTAAAAGTGACATCGTATTTCTGATTTTGCAGTTAAAGTTGTATATTTGACAGTTAAATTTAAAAATATTTTTTTAATGACAAAAAAGGGATGTGTAGAAAGAGGGGTTGAGTAGGAAGAATACCTTTATTCCACCATCATAGGTTCATAGGTAGGGACTAAGCTATCGGCCCTGGGGCCTATATAAGCCTACCCAAAAAGGTTCCCTGGCTTTCGCCACCCAAGAAAATTATTTTCCTGTGCTCCTGTCAAGCAGTGCTGCAGGAGTGATCCTCGGGGTGAATTTTCTATTTCCCATCCAGTTGTCAAGGTTTTTCTTAAAGAGGGCCAATGAGGAGCTTTGCTTGACATGAATGGATAGTTTGTTCGAGAGTATGGGAAGTCTCTGGGACCTCTGGGAAATCTCTACTCCTGAGATTCTTGCATTTGAATGTATATGTGAATGGCAGATCAGGAATCTTCTACCAAAGCCATATAAGTATAATGACCACTACAGGAGAATGAATGGCTTTGAGCAATTTGAAAAGGGAGCATTTAGTGAGAGTGATGAAATCTGATAAAGGGGGTTGGGTGGTCATTATGGACCAACTGGCATACAATAACAAAATAATGGATATTTTGTATGGCACAAATGCATATAAAAATGTTTCTAGGAATGACATTTTCTTGGAGTATTTCACCAGTCATTCCAACCATCTTCGGAATTATGAAGGTGCACAAAGATGCCTTGGACCCTCCTTTGAGACCAATAGTAGTGTCTAGGGAGTTAAAAGTTGAATCATTAGCAGCTTATGTGGACCATCATTGTAAACATCTTTTATTAACCAAAAAACATATTTTAAAAGACTCATGGCATCTTTTACAGTTTTTGAATAACACCCCAGAGGACGACAATTTTATTTTTTGTACAGTAGATGTTATTAATTTATTTTCAATTAAACCTTATGATGAAGGAATGGAATTTTTCAGTAAGAGCTTATATAGACATCAAAGTTTAGAAAATGTTGCCAACGGATTTACTAATCTTCCTTGCAAGACTAGCTTAGTCCTGCATGGAAGCAACCGTTTAGGAACAGGACTGCAGTGTGCAATGCATATTAATGAGGTGTGCTGCCCGAGCTCCTAGGCTTACCTGGAGCATGTAAGAGTGCAGGAGGTGTGTCTGAGAACAGAGCTCTCAGAATAAACATGCCCCCACAATGTAGAACAGCAGAAAGGTGTATGCAATGAGCGAGACCGCTCACAGGTGACCGGATATCCCCAGCAACAGCCCCCCTTGTGTATAACAGCAACATAACAAACAAATAAAATGAAGAAACCCTTTTTATTTTTTTAAAAGTCCGATTACAGCTAACCGTAGGTGTGCAGGTGTGCCCATCGCTTAGTTACAGTTAATGCAGCTTAAATGGCTGAAGAGGATAACAAAGAAGATATATGCAAATAAAGCAGCATAGCAATAGTGTAGTGGGCAGAGCATTCATCTTAAGAGCAGGCATTCCCGGTTCGAGTCCTACTGCAGCAGATTCCATTTTCCATGGCAAAGCATGTTATGAGTAATATTTATGTTGCATAACTCACTAAATAACATATTTTTATGAACTGGAGTACTGCAGTAAATGCACATGTGACGTGTCAGTGTCCTAATGAATAAGGCACTAGTAAGCAGGTGTAAGCACAAATAAGCAGTAGTAAGCATATATAAGCACTATTAAGCAAGCTTAAGCCCATTTGCGCAGTGGTAAGCAATGCCCACACTGGTTCAGCAATTCTAAAGCTAACGCTTTGTAAGCAGATGTAACGGCAGGTTAGCAGTGCTTACCGTCATGCAAACCTGCTTACAACTGCTCAAAAGAGCCTTAATCACTCTGTATCCAATGGCCCCTGTCCTGCTCATCAACAAAATAAACAGCCATGCAGCTCTCGAACCCGGGACACTATATACCATACTCCCAGTAGTTAGCCACCAAGCCATTACAGAAGTACAGATGAATGAGGTAGCAGCAAACAAGTCTTCACCATAGTATTATCAAACTGAACCTGTGAAAGGAATCAGTATACAGTTATATGTACCATAACCCACTACATAACATAAATATGTGAACTGGAGTACAGCAGTAAGCCCAGAAGTGAGGTGTAATTGTAATAGAGTGTTGAAGTCCCCAGTAAAACACAAGGTCCCCACAGAGTGAACATACACATTAATCATGGATATCAGGCATACATATAAGGTGTAATGAATAATAACACAATGCCAAAAAGGCATTATAATGAAAGTCTAATGTAAGCAACGCTAAGCATTGCACAGGCCAGCGTAGGAGGTGTTAGCAATGTGTAGACCAGCTAAATCATTGTGCCCAGTGGTATAACCCTTTAAACAATACCAACCTTCACTAAGTAGGTTTGCCCATAATTTAGCCTTTACAAAACCGGCCAATCATGTAAAAGTGCGGGAAATCGGCCCTACTTAAACCCAAGATGTGGGAATACATCTCATAACTGGTTGTAGCTTCCCCTTGCAGGTACTATGGCAGTAAGGGAAGAAAGAGTGCGCTTCTGGGTGCAGCGCTGGTGCATCCAGGAGTCCAAGGTCATGGCAGGACACCTAGTTAAAGACCATGCTCAGAGACTGCTGCAGGGCCAGTACCAGGGCTCCCAATATAAGGCACAGGCCTGGGACCATCTCGCCCGCCACCTCACCAGTGCCACTGGCATACCCCGGACTGGTGAACAGGTCAGCCACCATTATGCTGGCTTGAAATGGCAGAAGGGAGACCTCTTGGAGGAGTGTATTCAAGAGGTTAGAGCGTCAGGGGATGCTCCAGTCATGTGTAAGTATCACCCCAGTATGTGTGTAATAATTGCCAGCTCAGGTAGATTATGCATAGGTATGGCTAAATATTCATCTTATGTCCCCCACAGCTGTAATGGAGCGGGCCGCGAATGAGGAGGCCCACATCAGTCGGCTGGCGGGATTGCGACGCAAGGCAGGTCAGTAATACTCATGCATTTACTGTCATAGGAAATGAAAATAAAAATAGTAGTAAAGTAATTGCTAGTATAAAACCTGTGTTGTTCAAGGCAAGTACTGCATACACTAGAGAATATGGCAGGAAGAGTCTGATATTGTAAGTATGGCAATAAAAGTGTAATAGCCTGACAAATCAGGTCTAACCGCAGGAATGCATTTGTATATCCTGGTATCATATGGTAATGTAGATTTGCAATCATGTAATAGTACTGTAGTATTAAGCACTGTTACCCACACCATGCACCATAAATTGAATGTGTAGGAATGCCTGTATATGACAGGTGTAATCCCCAGATGCCATTAGTACAACCGAGAGACACATAGATAGTAAACATGGAAAATGCAGACAAGAAAAAACGAATAGCACATGCAACTGAGATGTGAACTGCTGTTTTTTTAGCACACACAGCCACGGTTCGAATCCTGCCAGTGGTAGTAGTCTGCATACAGAATCGTACCCCACAACTGTACAGATATGTTCAGAATGTCTATTAAAGTGGCCCATATCTGTTGCCTATCAACCTGTCCCCTGGGAAATCAGTGGGATGATCCCAGATGTATAGGCAGCAAACAGGAACTATAACTGATTGACACACAGCTATGAGAACAAAGCTGGCACACTAGCAACTCCCCAATACCTTATGTGACTAAGAAGCCACATATTTCCCATTTACACACCTACTTGTCAAGCTGTGGTCAGAGTGTGTACTGTAACAGAGTGAGATATATATGCATAATAGTAATGTGGAATCTGGTACTCTGTGGGGAAACATTCAGGTAGTGCTAATAAACAATCCTCCCACAGGTCTGTCAGATACCAACACTGCCCAGAAATACAAGAATGATATGCAGTCATTCTGAATAATGAAATAAATAAACCAAGCAATACGCCAAGCGTATATGACATACACAGGGCAACCACGACTTAAACAAATTTCAAAACAAAGACCTCTGAAGCTGAAACGCAAACAAACACCGATCACAACCAATGTGTCACATAGTTCACAACACCAGTGTGCCACCCAGCAACAGCCCCTAAGGCAAGACAATGTACCTAACACTTTAGTCATAGGTGACTCTATAGTCTGGCACACTGATGTCCCTCTCACCAGGTTGAATAAGGAGAAAATTACAGTCAGCTGCCTGTCGGGTGCCAGGATCCGCCACATAACGCATGCACTCAAGTCACTCCACAACAAGTACAAATATGACTCTGTCATTGTCCATGTTGGAGTGAATGACTTGAGACGTACCTCCCTGGACTACATGAAAAGAGACATGGAAGAGCTCTCGGATCATGTGGCCCAGGCAGGTATGACCCTAGCCCTGAGTAGCATCCTGCCTTCGCCCAGAATGATACCACAATATAAGGATAAAATGATTGACTTCAACAATTGGCTAAGCTTATGGTGTCATTCAAAGGGGATCCAGTATCTGTCTGCCTGGGATGACATGATTGACAGACCACGATGCTTTGCCAGAGATGGTCTGCACCTGTCGGCCTGGGATTCAGGTTACTGGCTAAGGCTCTTGCCACCCCTATAGTGCCTTTTTTTAGGCAAACTTCAAAGGACAAAACCACCACCGTAACAGGTACAAGCATGCAAAATCTGAAGGTAATGCTACTCAATGCTAGAAGTCTAAACCTCAAAATGCACTCTCTCGAGGCACTCCTAAAAATGGAGAACATCGATATCTGTGCAGTAAGTGAGACCTGGTTCAAGGCTCCAGAGAGCACCCCTGCAATACCAGGCTACAACTCTTACCACAATTTTGGCCACCAAACCAGGACCAAACACTAAAGGTGGAGGAGTGTCAATATTCACCAAGGATATTCACACCACCAGGCTAGTTGGCCAACACAATGTGTCTGAAATTCTCCAAGTGCAACTAACACTAGGTAAGACTGCAATCCAAATTGTAGCTTGCTACAGATCCCCACCATACCCCAAGATTCTCACTACACCTTTCTAAACATACTGGAAAATATTAAGATAGAACCAAACACCCTAATACTGGGTGATTTTAACTACCCTGCCATTAACTGGGAAAACTACTCATGTCCCAACACCTTTGCACAACGGTTCTTGGAATTCATAAATTCCAACGCCCTGGATCAACTAATCCATAGTCCTACCAGGGGCTCCAATATCCTAGACCTGGTCATTACCAACATGGGAAATCAATGCTCCATACCTATGGTCACCCCCTCGTTAGTCAGGTCTGACCATAAGCTAATCACCCTTAACATCCACATCCCACCCCCTCCCAGTAAAGAAACCACCATAAAAAACTTCTCCAAAGCCAACTTCATGCTACTCAAGTCAGAAGTGACAAACTTCATGACACCCATGCAGACGGGAACTGAAACTGCTGAATCCTACACTAAGGCACTGTACGAGCACATCCGCTCATGCATGAATCGTGCCATCCCAAATAGAACCAAAATGCTCTCATCCAAAAAAAGGAAGCCAATCTGGTGGTCCCCTGCCATAAACAAACTTTACAACAAAAGGAAGAAACTTTTGCAGAAAAGAGGAAAATCCCAGGATGAAAAAAACTCCCTTACTAGCCTCAGTAAGAAACTGAGATGCCTCATAAAATCCTCCAAAGCTAGTTACGAAAATAAAATTGCCAAAGATTCCAAAGACAACCACAAAGCGTTCTATAACTATGTCAAAAATCTAAATGGCAATGCTCAGATCTGCTCTGAGCTAAAACAGAATGGCATTAAATATACTGATCCAAAGGATATTGCCAATATCCTGGCAGATCGATTCAGTGCCAACTTCACCCCACTCTCACACCCTAAATGGCCCATCTCAATACCGAAGATTGCCAAATTCCAGTAATAACGCCACACAGGTACAAAAGGCACAGTTTAAAGCCAAGAATGCAGCATCCATGGGACCAGATGACATCCCGGCTGTGTACTACATGAACTACAATATGAACTGGCACCTCACCTAAGTGTCATGTTTAATCATAGCCTCACCTCAGGTTTCATGCCCACTGAGTGGCGCAGAGCTACAGTTATCCCAATCCACAAGGGGGAAATCCACCTTGGATCCCGGAAACTACCGTCCCATCAGTCTGACAAGCCTTATCTGCAAGGCCATGGAGCGTATTATCATGGAACTTATAAACAAAGACATTGGCAACCTTCAAACACTGGACCCCACCCAGTTTGGGTTTGTGAAGGGCGATCTTGTCTCCTGAACCTGATTAACTTCTTTGAATCAGTCTCCAGAGCCATGGACAAGGGTAAGGTGGTCCACACAGCTTATCTAGACCTTGCCAAGGCCTTTGACACCATCCCCACTCTGGAATCATAGATAAACTTACTAAGTTGGGCATTAATCCCTATGTCACCCAATGGGTTGCTAAATGGCTTACTGATAGAACCCACACTATAAAAGTAGCTGACTCCAAATCCAGCTGCAGACAAGTGACAAGTGGAGTACCTCAGGGTTCAGTCCTGGGGCCGCTCTTGTTTGGCATCTACTTCTCTGAAGTACAGGTCAACACTAAGGGACTCTGGCTAACAAAGTTTGCAGATGACTGCAAACTGGGAGCCATTATTGAATCCCCAAATGATGTGGATACTCTACAAAAGGGCCTTACAGAAACAGATGCTTGGTGCCAGAACCATGGGCTCAAGCTCAATGCCAAGAAATGTATTGTTATCCCCTTTGGGAAAAAACATGTATCCATGAATTACCATATAGGTGGCAGTACACTAAACACAGAAAGTGTGATAAGAGACTTAGGGACACAGGTGGACAGTGGTCTCACCTTCGATAACCACATCGCCACAACAGTCAGGAAATCCTTCTATGTGGCACACCTCATCACGAAGGGCTTTTCATCCAGAAAAAGGAGGTCATTGTCCCACTGTACTCATCCCTCATTAGACCCATTATAGAATACAACGCCCCATTTGGTATGTACCTCTCAAAACATCTGCAACAACTGGAAAGGCCTCAGAAATACCTCACTAAAAGAATCACAGGCCTAAAGCAGATGCCCTACGCTGACTGCCTTAAAAATCTCCAGCTATACTCTGTCATATCGCCTACTCAGAGGCGATCTCTGCTTAACATACAAGGCCATGTCAAACCCAGAGCTGTTGGACATGCTACACTTAAAGAAATCCCAATCCGTCAGAGCTACACGCTCCAGGGATCTAAACCTTGTCATCACAATAAACAAAACATGCTGGAGGGATAGGTTCCTGACCCAGAGACTCCCCAGACTCTGGAATAGATTGCCCATACATATCAAGCAGAGTGCCTCTTTGGACCTCTTCAAAAGGAACCTTGACGACTGGATGGGAGAAAGGAAATTCACCCCAGGGATCACGTCAGTCGCCCTGCTAGACAGGGGTCCAGGAAAGTAAATAATGTGGGAAGAAATAGCCAGGGAATTGTTATGGCTAGGCTTGTATAGGCCCTAGGGCTGATAGCCTAGTACCAACCTATGAACCTATGAACCTATAAAAAGGTAATACTTAGTAGCGACAAATTCATACTGCACGATCTGATGTATAAACAAATAATTTTATTAGATAGTGAGCGCTTTCACCAAAATGGCTTCTTCAAGCTTTGCAAAACACAAACAGCATAGGTATTCAAATACTGATACATATTTGAAATTTGTTTAAGTCGTGGTGCCCTGTGTATGTCATATACGCTTGGTGTATTGCTTGGTTTATTTATTTTATTGGACACAGGAGCATTTACTCTCGGGTTGTGGTTTTTTACTATATTATTTGCTGTATTCTGAATAATGAGGTAATATTCATCGCTGTCACCCACACTGTCCTACAACATATAACTGTCTACGAAATCTGTATATGAGTGTTGTAATACAAGGTCAGAATGCAAAAGCACAGGGGATTAATAAGACAGGAAGCAGATAGGAGATGTACAGCAATACCTATATAGCAGACACAACTGTGATGGACAGTGTTTAAGTTGTAGGAGACACAGCCATGGTCTGACTCCTGGGAGTGGAATTAGGCTGAATACAGATTCATACCCCACAACTGTACAGATGAGGCCAGAATGTTCAGTATATGTGCCCATACTTGCTGCCTGCCCCCCTGTCCCCCTGGTAAGTCTGGGGGATGGTCCCAGATGTTTAGCCAGCAAACAGGGAATAGAAGTGATTATCAAACATCATGAGAACACACCTATCACTGTAGCAACCCCCGAAACTGTTAGGAAAGTAATATTTCAAATATGTCCTATCTACACTCCCATGTTGTCAAGCAGTGACCAGAGTGTGTACAGTAACAGAGTGAGATGTATGTGCATAATACTAATGTGTAATCTGGAAATTTGTGTGGCAACAGCCAGGTAGTGCTAACAAACATTGTTTCCACAGGTACAATGGATACAAACACTGTGCTGAGAAATACAGACCATTATAACCTGTATTGGTACTATTCACTCTGGTATTGTAGGGAATTGTGAGTGTTACAGGTTTTCTGAATAATAAAGTATCACTGGTCACTGTCACCCACACTGTGCTACATAATGTAACTGTGTAGGAAAGCATGTATATGTGTGTGTCAGGTCACTAAAGGTGGATGAGGGCAATATTCTAGATATGTGTGCACCAGCATGTGGTCAACACATGGACAGAGTCTGTGCAGAAAGAGTTGGATATGTGCAAAACAGTAACCTGGAATCTGGGAGTATGTGTAGAAATAGTTAGTTAGTCTTAAAATACATTCTCTCCACAGGTATACCAGGTAAGAGGTGTATACTGCAGGTAAAACTGGTTCATGTTCAGTGATGACAGCCATATCACTGACCAAACTAAGGCTATAGGGTAGTGTAGTAAGACTTGTAAGGTACAGATAATAGCACTGACTAGGAAAGTAATGTGGACTACAGGAATATACTAGTTGTTAATTGATATCTCCACCCCCCAGCATATCTCCAACAATAATCAACATACCCACCCCAGCTGGTATGTAATGACTCTGATAATGTCCGATTGTTTGATAAATATTTTAATGGTTCCCATGCATGTGCTATATTGAATTATCCCAACATTGGTGGCCTAGTGCCATCAATGTACCTGCATGCTGTTCGTATTACCACTGTGGTTCTGTATATGCATGAGTTCTGTTTGCTATGCAAGTGTTCCGTATCTGGTGTCTGGGTTAATGGGAATATCTATGCATGCTGTTATACCTAACTCTGGAATGTGTTGACTATTACTAACCCATATATGATGATGACATTTAAACACTATAGTATGCTTGGGAGGGCCAGTCCCAGTGGACCCACCTGTCCAACCTCAGCTGGCCGTGTCACCAGGCACCAGCATGTCTGGGGCCCAACCCTGGACCTCCCTGTTCGTTAGTCCTGCACCACCTTCTGGTGGAACCGCCTCAGGAGATGGGGCTTGCCCCCCCTGGAGTGGTCGCGGACAGGCACCTGTCACAATTCGCCAGGTTGGGGTTGTGGTGTGTAGAGAGATCGACCAGCAAGTTGGTGATCTTCTATGCCAGCTCGAGGGCCGCATGTCACAATTAGAGAGTCAGCTTGGCTCTGCGACACAGCCCCCAGCACAGCCACCTTCAGGGCTGTGAACGTGCAGTGGTGACTGCCCATGGGTGGGGACCTCAGTCCCACTGTTATCACTAGGGGGCTTGTGGGCTTCCGATATACCAACACCCCTTCCCATCAAGGTGTTTACCCCCCACATGTGTCATATACCACCCCTGTATGTGTCTTGTTTGTCTTGTCTGTTAACCTACCCAACCTACCTCCCCAAATATACCTACCGCCCCTCCCCAACATCCCACTCTCACCTGAAAAAAAGAAAAAAGGGCAATCTGTTCCCACAAAAAAATCTTGCCCCATACATAGCTGTCCATTTCACACGTGTCCACTGGACACATGTAATCTGGTCTAATTGGCATCACAACTTATAATTGTTGTCCCCACCCCTATCCCAGTGGTTTGAGTGTCCAAATTTACCTCCAAATTCAGTGTATATGCACAGCTGTTGCTGTAGATGAAACGAGCAGTTATGGACCTTCCCTACACCCTTCCTGCACATCCCTACCTATATTCCCTACTGTCTTTCCCTCTTTGTGCCCCTTTTTCGCTACTTTCCTATCAACCTTTTTTTCTTTTCTTTTAAAGAAATTAGCATGGGGGTAAGAGGGAGTAAACAATTTTAAGCAGCAGTAAGTGGGTTTAAGCCTGTTTGTGTGGGGGTAAGCAATGCCTACACTGGTTAAGCAATTTAGTAGTCTGTAAAGGTTCACAACTGTTGCTGTCCAGGCCAAGCCCTTCAAATTGTACAATAGTAAAGAGAGACTGGGCCACAGGATACCAAACTATCAAAAGTAAGTAATGCAGGTGTGTAGTTCACCAGCCTCTATCTACACTCTGTACAAAATCACTAGGTGGTAAAGACTTCAGTTTACCAAATGGGATGTAACTGTTACATAACAAGGCATAACTGACACCATCACAAGCACACTGACAAACAGAACAGTCTGTATGCCAGGAGGCAGCAGGCCTGCATTAACCCAATTTATGTAAGTAATGTAAATATAGGTGAAGTGTATGGTAGTGTACATCCAGATAACTTAAGGCAGCTCACCCCTGATACCCCCACATTTTGTAACAGCCTAGGTCATTTATGGTGCATCCCCCCCAGATTCAATAATACAGGGCCATATACCACTGTTACTTACACTGGCCTCTGGAGTGCATAAGGGTACACGTGTATTGTGTAGGTTAATCCTCACATATATGGCCCCAGCCCCACAGTATGTGTGGGGGATACAACAGCAGTGGAATGATGGCAGCAATGGCAGTGTAATATACTAACAGCCCACTACAGAACAACTCCTCACAGCATGTCATATGTGCAAAGCTTGGTATGTAGGTGGAGGACAGAGGTGGGGACACAGGCCCATATGTGGAAAACTGTTGCTATACACTAAGCAAGTTGCTGGTGTTACAGGATGGTCTGCAACATACCCTTAGTCAGGGAATTGAGGTTAGAAACATAAATGGATGTAGCTATGTACTGATAGCACCCAACACACACACTGCCAGTGAAATATCAGACACACCACCTGTGTGGTGGACAAACAACAAAACATGACAGGCACACCTCTGGCCACCAAGAGGATAGGCCCATAGTTGAGAGCTATGCAGACAGACTGCATTCCAAGTTAAACTAGTATGTACACACAAACCCTGCACCACCAGTGCTATACAATGCATATAACAACTCTATTCACACTCTGTCTGTATTTCTGGAACCTCCTACAAATATGTAGCTGGCCTGAGTGTGCCAATTCTCCTGTAAGAGGTATTGCTACCTGCTGTCTGTAACACTGATGCCTACACACAGAAAGGATGTCCATCACACAGGAAAGGTAAAGGGTCCATGCCCACATGATGTAGGGATTTATAGTAGGTGGTTGCCATGACAGTGGTAACTGAAAGTACTACACAGCAAGCTGCATGCAGTTAGCAAGTGGAGGACACTGATTCATGCAGAGGCCATCACCTGATCATGTGCATCACCGACTAAAGCCAAGCCGCAATCTATTCTAAACAGCTTAATCCATTCACTGGACAGAGAGGGAGAGAGAGAGAGAAAAAGAAAGGGAAAAAAAGAGACAAAGCTCTTCAAACTAACAGCTGAAGTCACAGGCATTTAGCCAGCTGCCAGTCAACAAGACATCATTCCCACAACAGGTATGTGAAGTATATACATGTAATATAATGTAGTACCTGGTCCATCATAATGGGATAGATGATGTGGAATGAGTTATATGTGCCATCAGGTGTTGTGATGATGTTCAACTGAATTGCTATGGACAATAGTGTCTGTCCCTGTGGGTGGTGGACCATACCTGTTAACTGTGCAGTTCAGGACTGACAGACAAGATGTAAGCAATCATAGTGTGTGTTGTGTAATGGGAAGTATTTATATTACGTGGCCAATAGCTGGTTGTGGAAGTAATGCCATTATGATGGACATGTGGGAGCCACGGCCCACCACTGGCAGGATACTCAGGTGAATCTGTAATGTAGCATGCAGGAATGCCATAAGTGTGTAATAGGGTTACCAGCAATTGGGTCCCACATATACCCCCCTAATGTCAGGCCATGTCCATATGTGGCACCCGTCTGTGTTGTAGCAAGGCAGAACAGTGCAGCTGCACAGGAAGGTGTTGTGAGATCGTGGAGCTGATGTCTGAATGTACAACATATAGGTATGCATACGTGTACATGTCACATATATAATATATAAAGATATATATATGTATATCAGCATGTATGTCCAGAAATATACATATACTCTTGTGTAGACATATATATGTGCAGATATATACATCACATATATCTACACATATATAGATATATACTTATATGCACGTCTACATATATACAAATATACACACAAACATATATGTATGTAAAGACATGTCCCCTATATCACTACCACTGTGCCCATACTTGCTGCCTGTCCCCCTGTCCCCCTGGTAAGTCTGTGGGATGGTCCCAGATATTTAGCCAGCAAACAGGGAATAGAAGTGATTGTCAAACATCATGAGAACACACCTATCACTGTAGCAACCCCCGAAACTGTTAGGAGAGTAATATGTGTTATGTGCGAGGCAGCAGCACACATAGCAATACACACATATATCTACAGCTGGCAGTGTGTGCACCATGGATGGGTATGTCACATGTTAGTCCTATGTTGGCACCACATTGCCCCCGTCTGTGAAGTATGCAATGGGAATATGGGGAGGTATGGCAGGTACACATGTGGAGGTGGTCAGGATTGGTAGATATAGAGGACAGTCTACAGGGGTGGTATGTGACACTTGTGGTGGGTAAACACCGTGGATGGTGTGTGTGGTCTGTGATGTGGACGTCCCATGGTCCCCAATATGGGCATAATGGGAACAAGCCTTTCACCCACTGCTACTCACAACAGCCGTCCACGTCCTGAAGGTGCCTAGTCTGGAGGCTGAGCAGGAGGAGCATGTTGGCCCTGTGAATGTGTACTGGGTGCCTCCGACTGATGTAGCACATCCCTCATGTGTCTGTGGAGCCCGGTATGGAACAGACCCTAGACCTGAGCTCAGGAGACAGGAACATGTCTGTGTGTGCCCTGTGGGGGGGGGAAACATCCCCTGTGTGCTTCCACCTGATGGTATTGCTGTAACAGTACATAAGGAGGCTCCAGGTTGGGACCCACATGCGATGTGGCCAGGTATCATGGGCATATGGGTGTGGAGAGGTGGCTCTGCTGGCCAATAGAACATATACATGTTAACTTGTCACTGTTATAGAACATTTGTTGGTAGTAATAGTCTACACAATCCCGGTACATGTCCAACAGCATGCATAGATTTCCCCAATAACATAAACTGTCAGATGTGCAGCAATCTCAGAGCAGCCATACCACTGCCATATATGTAACCATAGTGGCCCTGACAATGGCATGCAGGTGAATAGTCTGTAATAGGCAAGCAATGATAGTGTCCACACAGGGGACATGGCTACAATCACATAGCAGAAGTTGTGGTACAATACGATATCTATCCAAATGGTAGTTAAGCTGTAGCCATACCTAATGAGTTGTGTGTACAGTCTGTTGAAGCTGATATGGTGGATGACCTAGTCCACAGGGTCAATGATGTCGGACTGTACAACCACAGTTATGAGCAGACCCGACATCATTGTACTGACCTGCTTCGCAATGCCTGTTGGCATGATGCAGCAGTCCGGGGGGAATCACCTCACCACGGGGGGGTGGGGTGGGCGCCATGCCACCCATCCCCCTGACACGTGTGGTGAAGCTCCTGAACAGCCTTGTGGCACCTGCCCGTTCGGACCTCCAACAACCACTGGACCCCTTTGTGGAGGTGGGTATCACCCACACACTGGCCGAGGAGCATTTAGGTAAGGACACAAGGCACATCAGTAGACCACTGTTGTGTAAACATCTGCATTGGTACAGGTAGATCATGCATATCTGACATTTCATAGATATATAGTGTTGCTACATTGTAGTGATAAACAGATGTCCAGATGTGGTAGTATCGTGGGAATGTACAATTGCTGTAAGTTGTCCTGCACTCAGCCTGTAGCAGTGCCACAGGTGTGGCCACTGACATTGTATCTCTCACCCTCTTATGTAGGTCCCTCCAGGATAACAACAAGGCAGCAGCCTGTAGCTGGTGAGTATGTTTTATGTAGATGCCAACACACTGGGCATGTAATGGTGATGGTATATTCCATGCACACATCTAACACACCTACCCTGAATGTGTGCTGTACATGTGCATGCATTGTTGCTGTGAAATGCATGGTCTCACAAAGGTGACCATGATGGGATATTGGAAGGGTATGTCAGACACCTGCATGATAACTAACATCGTGTCATTGTGGAATGTGTCCACAGGGAGTAATATATTGGTGGTAGACATGGCCTACAGTAGTGACATGTTCTGAACAACACCTATATAGAGTGCAACACCAGTGTATATACCTGTAGGGCAATGGCAACTGCTGCAGAGATACATTATGGCATAAGGCATTACAGTAGTCCACATTATCAGCTGGGTCTAGGCAACAACGTGTGGTGTTATGTGTATAGGACACTGCAAAGTGACACACATATGTAGGGCTTACTTGTCATGCATCTGCATAAATCTGAAGGAGGGGGAGTCTCAGCATGACACACCACTGCACTGCAGCATCGATCCTAAGAATGGTAGGAATGGCTCTATCTGCACATAGTCAGATTCAGGACCTGTGGCAACTGTAACCCTACCCACACAGCAATAGTGACAGCAGTGTGTGAACACCATGGGATGTGCACATGAGTAGACCTTGCAATCATGCAGAATAGGGGGACATGTGTAGGGCAGACTGAACATACACTGGCAAATGCAGATGGCCGATGCTGGTATACCGCTGTCAGGAGCAGTGACTGCTGTAGTACACACAACAAGAGGTGTGTTAAACCATCATGATAAGGGTGTGCACACATATGCCCACATGGTGTGTATGCATTGTGGTCAGCAGCCGCACACTTAACACAATCTGTAGACACTGCATGTGAAAGTACAGGACATATGTCACATACTGGGCTCATGTACTGCTAAGATATGTGGTGATGTGGTCCCATGGCAGATGAAGGATGTGTGTGTAAAATCAATAAATGTGTGTACACCCCAGTAGCCACAGTATGCTCTGATGGTTGTTAGTGTAAGAGTATTGCAGTGGTCATACATGGTCTGTTGATGTTGACAGCTGTAAATCAGGCATCAGGCATTCACCAATGACAGCTGTCCACATATCATCCCAGGTATGTGTTGCTGAAATACATAGGGGCTGTGAGAAGTAAAGCTGACATAACTGACACAGTACTACACATTTCTTAATGGGTTGTACACTTGTGAGTTGTGGTGCACAGTATTTGGCAGGGTGCAAAACAGGTGCACAGCAATACTGTGTACATGGGTGCAGTGGTATCCAGGGGAAGGGGCATTACCTAGTGACACAGCACATGCATCACACACATGTATACTGTTGCTAGCATGGATTGACTATAGCTGAAGTGCTTGCTGTTCTGTTCCATATGTTCTGCATTTTGGCAGATGGGTAATAGTAGGACTGTGTGTACTATCATTGTGCAATCTCACCTGTATGTGTGGGCATGTGTATGTGCATCCTGGTGGTTAGTTTGCCTGCAGGATCACTCTGGTGAAGTGGAGGGAGGTAGATGCATGTAGAATGCATGTGTTTGTTTGTGTGTGTGGCCATGTATGCATATGTGTGATTGTGGGGTGTTCATATGGCTGTACCTCCCTTAGGAACCATACAGTACATGGACATGGACTGCCACATTACACACCAGGAATACCTGTCATGTGTGCAATCACAGGACAGTAAATAGTATAATATGGCCTGTAGCAAGGAACAGGCATCCAGAAGGAAGGTAGTCTCCAGGTACACACTTAATATCGCAGTCAGCAGAGTTTACCTACAACCCACATATGCAGCTCTACAGATGCATTGGGGAAGTACTAGTCAACACCAGGGTGTGTATCCAAATATTACAGTTGTCACATGATGGGCTGACGGAGCAGCATATCTGCCATGTACTGAGCATTACATACACATGACACACCAGTGGGAGGTTTTATGGATACAACATAGTAGCCCACACATATGGGGGCCATGCACATCATTTCCGGACATACAGAGGGTGCATATCATATGGCAGCAGTGAGGCCATGTAAATCCACTACACACAGGTCATGCAGGTAAAGTAGCAACATGCCTTGTGTTGTGACCACTTGTGTGGTCATTTAGAGGACTGTGATGTTAATGAGTGGTATCAATGTGTGTATGTTAACAACTGTGATGCAGGATGGGGTAACACATGGACATATACGTGGGACTGTCAGTAAAGCCATGGACAGGTAGGTATTACAGAGGTGTGTGTGTGTGTGTGTGTGTGTGTGTGTGTGTGTACTGTTAGACAATGCTGTACAGGTTTTAAAGTGCGTTTATTGTTTTCCCCCATGGGTGGCAAGGTGGGTCAGGGTCCCTCCTGCTTGCAATCTGATGTAGATGTCCATACAGACACTGATGATGATGATGATGATAATAATGTTGAGGCACAAGTGGTATTGTCAGGGGCTGACACTGTGCCAACAATTGACATCCTCCTTTTAGCCACCCCACCCCACACACAGTTTCATTGCCTATACACACCCCATCACCAGTGGCCATAGTGAAGGGACAGCTGTTATTCAGTGGCAGTGCACAGAAAGATGTAGTAACCATGTCTACTGTGTCTGGTCACAGCAGGCATAGTCAGCTGTCCAGCAGGCCACCACATAGGCAGATGTTCCAGGGTGCCCATGATAGGGCCACTGGACATCATGCGCCTGGCAGAGGCGACATAGCTGCTACCAGCAGAAGCATGTTTCAAGCTGTCATGGTGGTGCAGGCATGTATAGAATGTTACACAGACAGGGCCTGAGGCTGCAGAGGGCTGCTCTCGCATCATCAAATGACAACGCTCGTGAACTGGCTAGTGCCATCCGTGGATTAACTGAGTTCATGGATAGACAGTCTGTTGAGATGATGGCCCTCATCAGCCATGGTCTGCCTGTGCTTGAACGTGTGGTGGGAGTGAAGCAACTTCCATGTGTACATAGGCCTGCAATACCAACAGCTGGTAGTCAACCTGGATGTGCCAGGACACTTTGGGCTCCCATAGTGGCAGTAGCAGCTCCAGCAGTGCAGGGGTTCTGCTGTCCACACCACACCAAAGCAGGCCATGTGCACGTGGTCCTGGTCAGTCCCAGGAGGGACCTGGTACCAGTGGACAAATGTCATCAGCAGATGAGAGTAGCACATCGAGGCTTGCACCTGGATGTGCCCACAGAACCCCAGGCAGGCACAGTCCACGTGTCTGTGGCCAGAGGCAGTGAACTGCACACCCTGCCAGGTATGGTCTACAGCTGTCCATAAACACCTGTGTAGGGCAGCCATATGTCAGAAATGTGTGCATTCATACCAACACACTATGCAAACACACCTAGGGCAACCCCAGACCTACACACACCACATCACCTCGACCAGCTCCCCAGAGTACACCCCTCATCCACACACATGGTGTCAACTGCATGGCCCACCCTCAGCCTCTGGCAAACCAACACCACACCCTGTGCATATGATGATACCTGTGCCCCATCCCTGTCATCCATACCATCAATGCAGGGACAGGCTGATATGGTTTTGATGCACACTGTGACTGTACAGCAGTGTAACACAGTACTGCAGTGTAACATGTTGTAGGCAGTAGAGTGTGAGGCATATGTGCCAGGTAGTTTAGCTGTCCAGCAATGATGCCTTATAGCTGTTAGTAACACTGGTTGGATGTGGTCTCTATAATGTTATCCAATTGTGTTGTAGGTGTACATGTGTCAGCACTAGGATGCCCACTGCATATGACGATATCTGTGCCCCATCCCTGTCATCCATACTATCGATGCAGGGACAAGCTGATATGGTTCTGATGCACATGGTGACTGTACAACAGTGTACCACAGTACAACAGTGTAACATGTTGTAGGGTATAGAGTGTGAGGCATATGTGGCAGGTAGTGTAGCCGTCCAGCAATGATGCCTTATAGCTGTTAGTAACACTGGTTGATTTCAGTCCCTATAATGTTATCCATGTGTGTTGTAGGTGTACATGTGTCAGCACAAGGATGGTCTGGAGTCATATTGCACAACGGGGTATGTCACTGTGCTGACACCATGGCTGTGACATATCTGGGATACAGTCAAACACATTTCACAGGTTACTAAACTGGCTATTGCCTGTACCACATGGACAGGTGGCTTGCTGAGGCATATATACCCTGCAACCTGATGTAGACCCATCCGCATACATGCACACTGTTACTTGCCAACATTGGGACTAGACCCCCTACCTGGCTATGTCATGATACTGACATGTGTGGCTTACATTGCACACACCACACAGCGTTTAGGGTGAGGTGTATCTCAGGTTACATGGTACATGCAGAACATGCCCCGACATGTACAGTATGCTAATGGGGGACGTAATGTGTGTATTTGGACAGTACGTAGTGTGACATACTGTCATATACACATTTACAGACACATAACAGCCAGACACACATCTGAGATACCATGGCCTATCGCTGCTAACTAACTTGTCTGTACCTCTAATGTGTAACAGGTAGGCTGCACACATCACATGCATAACTGGTTTTGATTGTGTTAACATTTGATTGATGGTGACATTGGTAACCATAATGTGGTACATGGGACATATACCTGGTGTACCTCGGTGTAATAAATGTGCACAGCACCCACAACTCCCACTGGATATTGTACTCCCCGAAACCAGTGATGATACTCTGCCATACCCACCATCACACATTGGCCATGACTGCAATACAACCCATAGTATACCCCAACATTGGTACTACAGGGATATGCATCTCATGCACATGCCAAACACATAGTAGGGCATCAATCAAGCATAGGTTGCCTGTACATATCCCAGCTGGTTACCTGCCATCTCCACATCTGTACAGGGACTGATAGTCATCAGCTTGGCAGGTAGCTATGCAGTAGCATGAGTGCGTTGACAGACCAGTAAGGGTTATATACTGTGACACAGCTCACACACCAGGGATACAACAGGGAGGTCTCAGTGTCTGCTCCCAGGTTTCCGGGGGAGGCCCTTGGCCGGCCTGCGCCATCCGCCGACTCTCCCGGCCGGCCCCGGGTGTGAGACGCCTCGGCGGCCGTATCTCCACTCCCCCGGAGTTGTCAGTACTACATTAAGCACTCTGCCCTTACCCGAGTTAGCACTGTCAACAGTAGTACTGCCATGATACACTACATGCCAGTGTGACAGCATGAACCCTGGGCTACTAAACCTGTATGTAGCACATTCACATGGATAACAGTGCTGTTCAGATCTCATATATGTCTGTGTCCCACACATGACACTCACACCCCTTGCTACTGTAATGACAGCACATAGATGCATGTATTGTACATGGCATTACATACACTTATTAAAGGTTATCAGACTGGGTTGTGTGTCCTGGTTACCAGGGCTAAGCTATGCTTAGCAAGTATCAACATTGCTGCAATATTACAGCTAAGCTGATTTGCGCACTGGTAAGCGCTGCCTGCACTGTGTAAGTGTTTGTACATTTACCCATAGCTTAGCACCGCTTAGCTTTGCACAAACCCGCACAAGCCCACTTAAAGCTGCTCAAAACTGCCTTAACCACTCTGTATCTGACAGCCCTTGTCCTGCCCCGCAACAAAATGAACAGCCCTTGCAGGTCTTGAACCCAGGAATCTTTACACTGAAATCACAACACTTAACCACTACACCATGACCACTGTCAAGACTGCTGTTGTTTTACCAATATAGCTGTCAATACACATATTGAGTAGTATTGAACATTTGCCTGTAGTTCCTAACTTGTGTAGTCCTTGTTATTAATATGACTGCTGCATCACATATGTTGTTTTATCATAATGTGCACATAGCAGATACATACAGTGAAATACATGTGGGAGAGTATACACAACTGTGAAGTTTACTCATGACAGGAATATGGTTGTATACATATCATAGGTCTATATATGTCTACATGTACATACACATGTATACTCATGCATATGTCTGCATACACAACTGTATAGTGCTAGATATATATGGCCATGTGTACCTCTCTTTGTATGTACATATGAATATATATCTATATCTATATATATATATATATATATATATATATATATATATATATATATATATATATACATATGTGCATATATATTTATACGTATATGTATATAAAGATATATGTGTATATAGCTATATATGTATACACATCCTATGTGTACAGATATGCCTAGTTATGTTGGTTTATATGTAGATATTTATAACTATATGTGCATACATATCTATTCTGATATACCCACTACTGTCAATGTATCTGTAGATATCCATACGTATATGTGCATATGTATCACTATCTGTATATGTGTAGACATATATTGCTCTATATATGTATATATCTGGGTGTGTATATGTATATCTATGTACATATACATACCTATTTATATATGTCAATATGTATATCTGTAATTATATATATAGATATCTGGATAATTATATGTACATATATTTTCACCATATGTCCTGAACATGGAGTGTAGCCCTACCCAGCCCCTATAGTCCCAACTTCATAGTGCAAGGTGATGTCAGGTATGTATAGTAGGTATATTAGTAGACTATTGCTACTGTAATAGGGATTGTCTTCACAGACATGGTGTGTGTGGGAGGTCACATCTGCTTTTTACATGTGCACCATTGGCTACTGACAGACATCCTAAGGACATCATAGTACAGTACCACTGCTAGCACATAATGCCCCTATGGACTGCAGCAGAGATACTGGCCAATATATGTGGCCATTCCGACACACTCTGTACAGTCCAGAGGTATACACAGAACCCCTTAGTGCAAAACACGTGGACCAAGCCTGACAATATGGATGGTAACAGCCATGTAGATGGGTATGACACATAATGACTGGTATACATTCGCCCCCATAGGTTATGCACTCACATACCCCTGTCTGTCCTGACACATAATAACTGCTGATACAGAGCTGCAATGGCCAAATACTACCCACTAGATATTGACATACATCTGTGCAGCATCCCACCACTCCATATGACATACATGACTGTTAAGGGAGGCTCGGCAGCAGTACATCTGGCAAGTATCTGGACATGACATCTCACTGGGTAAGTACACTAAGCTGCTAGGCATGTCACAATGCACTGTGCAGGCTACAGGCAGACTGACTCAACACTGGCCTACATCTCCTTTGGGGGAATGCACATGTACCTGCATATATAGCAGGCTCTACAAGCATGTCACAGCACAGGGTAAGATACACCTGTATGAAAGTGCATAACCACAACCGATGTAAACACAGCCACAGCCATATATGGTACACAGGCATAATATTACAGTATATGGACTATCTGTTCAACACCATCCTCATATGTGCCATTCACAGACTAACCCTACATATACTGAGCCACTACACAGTGTTGTCTGATGCCTGTCTGTGGTATGGGACATGTGTGTATATGGCCCTACAAACATGTAAGCCAGTACGGTAACATACAGTGGAGCAGCATGTAACATCAGATAGGATGGGACCTATAACAGTGACATCTACCACAGTCTGTACACAGGCCAAAGTACATATTAACAATACACACACTGTCGACATTCACCATTAGTACACAGACCTCAGTACTGTACAAACAACCACAGAATGTCCAGGTTATGTCATCAAATATAACCCCTACTGTACATAACATGTGTAGCAGTTTGATATCTCACTGGCTTGCTATCAGATATGATGACACTAACTATGGTGTACAGCACATATGCACCTCTTAATGCATGACCTATGTACAAAGGTTGACAGAGTTGTGGCTGGAAGCACATACACAGGGCCAATATTGACATGTAGCTGTGATAACCTCGCACATTTACTGTTGTAACAGGGTTTGTTGCAACATATGTCCTATGAGGGATATGAGGTCAGTAACTGTCACAGTTTCACCATCTTCAGACTGTAATCCTATCACTACCTTCTGCAGTTCATAGATAGATGCTCTGTGGGTAACACATGAAACCAAAGGCACCACACACTGCCCAGTCTGCAGATGACCCTACGGATGGGGATTCCTCATAAAAATAGAACTGACATGGCAGGTATTAAAACATGTAGGACAGCCATATCCACACACACACTGTTAAACCAACATGACTCCAAATGCAGTATAGCAGCACTTATAGTCTATAGTCAGGTCAGGCACATTCCCCTCCTGTGTGTTGCACTGTTTCCACAGTGTATGTTGTTAGAGGTAAATCCCCAATCCTTCTGAGATGCTGTTTGCCAAACAACAGATCTAGTTCCTGCTCACAGTGCATGAAAAGGCCCAACACCAACATGATGTTCCTAGATATTGGAGTGTGTTTCAATGCAATTGGCTATGGGAATGTTACCACAGCTGCTCCACATGCAATCAGCTTGGGGAAGGCTGCAATTTATGCAGAGGCCATCATCTGATCATGAGCATCACTTAAAATACACATGCTGCTGCCAAGCAAAGCAAGTGTAGGTCTCCACATCCACCAGAGAGGAAGTGAGAGAGGCAGACAGAGGCAATGACAAGTCAGGGAGGGGTGGGAAAGTAAAACTTAAGCATGTTTGTCTCACACACCTACCAGCACAGGGTATAAAACCCCTGATGACTATGTAGTGCTATCACATTTCAATGCAGTTATTGGATGTACCACATAGGTTACATGTCGTGGAACTCTCAGAACGTATATGTGATGATCAGTGACATCTGCAACAGGGATATGCTAGCTATACGGTAGGTGTAGTACACGTGCCTGTCCGCAGGTGCTAGTGTCAGCACAGCCTCATTCTCACAAGGGTGCACACACACTGACACACTTGGCAGGGCCAGGAATACAGCCCATCACTAGTGAGGTTGCCACAACACATTACTGTGCAGGTATCACATGCACCACAGGGGTCATACAGAGGTTATATGGGCAAAGGGTATGGGGGGGTGTCTGACATCAGGCAGCATGCTTCAGTATGCCAATGGGGGTTGTAGTGAGTGTGAATGTGAACATACATATCATACAACACACACACACACACACACACACACACACACACACACACACACACACACACACACACACACACACACAGACACACGGTGCCAGTACTGACATGCATGGGTGCATTGATTCATGGGTGTGTAGTTTTCAACTGTGCCAGGTGGATTTACAAGGCTAGGTGATGGGTACACCTTGGCATCAGGCCACATGACAATTGTCTGCATTGTGGCTCAGGGATGTAGATTCTGGATTTGCCCACACAGGATGGTATTGTATTCACCATTCAGTCACCTGGGTGGCGATTGCATGTGGGCAATGCTGTGCATTGCTTGCCGTGTATTTGTTCCTTAGTCCATGACATGGACTGTGTCTGTGATGTGCACACCTCCCACATGCATGTACAGTGACATGTGGAACTGTACCTGGAGTGTCTGGCCCTTGTTGTGTACACAGATTATTATCAGATGTGCCAGTTCTGGCCTCATGTGGTGGGAACTGGTAATGGACAGCAGGTTTACCCTGCACCTACATTGATAGCATGCTAACGGCGTTCCCTGGTGTCAATGGCATCTGTCCATGCAGGGCATGTTTCCAGGCATGGTATGGCCTTTGTGGGTCACATTTGATGGCACCACAGGTGTTGCAGGTGTCCAGTGGGGAACATGGGGAAGGTGCACTGTCTGCATGTACATGCCTATTGGACAGATGGACAGGGTGCCATGCCCTCTGTAGGCCACTGCAGTCACTCCGTAGTTACTATCAGTAGGCAATATACAGTGTACTACCAACATAGCAGCTATTGCCTAGGCAAGTGTGTGTGAGTGTGTGTGTGTGTGTGTGTGTGTGTGTGTGTGTGTGTGTGTATGAGGCATGGGTTGAGTGTTCTCTGGCTAATACTAGGGATGCTAACTTTGTTTGTCTGGCCGTGATGTCACTTGTATGAGTATGGATCTGCACTCCAGCCTCTCAGCTATTTCACATATGTTAGCCCTGTATGGTGGACATGGTGATATATACTAGGGCCACCCTATAAGAAATTTGCAAAACCCACTTCACATTGGGCCCAGTTGTTACCCACACACAACCACCTCCACATTGGGCCCAGTTGTTACACACACACAACCACCTCCACACAGGATACAAGTTTTACACACACACACACACACACACACACACACACACACACACACACACACACACACACACACACACACACACACACACACACACACACACACACACACACACACACACACACACACACACACACACACACACACGTCTGGAATTAGAACTCCTACCTGACTATTTTATTACACTACAGCAGTATGCAGTTATAGTATGCGCCACAGAGATTACTGGAGGACTCCTTCCCCAAAGGTGTATTTCACAGTGAATGACATCAGTAGGCTTGTCAAATTAGGGCATTTGAATTGTACTGAGTGTAGCAAGGCTAAAATGTGCTGCTCTCTACACAGACATTGGAACACACACAACACATCCACAACCAACATGTGTGGGTATAGAACCCCTAAGAGAGGTCTATATCACACCACAGCATGAAGCTGTTATAGGATGCACCACAGGGATTACTGGAGGACTCTTTCCCCAAAGGTGTATTTCACAGTGAATGACATCAGCATGATTGCCAAAGCAGGACATTTGAAATGTACTGAGTGTGACTAGCCAAAAATGCACTGCTCCCTACACAGACATTGAAACACACACATTACCTCCAAAACTGCCATGGATGGGAATAGAACCCTACCAGAGTTCTACATCACACTACAGCAGTACGCAGTTATGGCACGCACTACGGAGGTTACTGGGCTCCATCCTTCCCAGAGGTTTACTTTTAGATGGATGACATCAGCAGCCTTACCAAAGTATAGCATTCAGTTTGTATGTAGTGTGACTATCCTAAAAAGCATTGCCCTCTACACAGACAGAGTCAGACAGACACACACACAAACACACACACACTTGCCATGTCTGGGATTAGAACTCCTACCTAACTAATTTCTCATACTACAGCAGTACACAGTTATAAAATGTGCTATAAAGATTACTGGGCTACAATCTCACCAGAGGTGTATTTCTAGGTGGATGACATCAGCAGCCTTGCCAAAGTAAAGTATATGAATTGTATGGAGTGCGACTACCCTAAAAAAGAATTGCTCTCTACACAGACAGACACACACACACTTGCCAAGGCTGGGATTAGAACTGCTACCTAACTATGTTATCACACTACAGCAGTACACAGTTATGGCACGCGCTACAGAGATTACTGGGATACAGCCTTCCAAGAGATGCATTTCTAGGTGGATGACAGCAGCCTTACCAAAGTAGAGCATTTCAATTGTAGGGAGTGTGAATACCCTAAAAAGCATTGATCTCTACAGAGACAGACACACACACACGCAGAGTTGCCATGGCTGGGATTTGAACTCCTACCTAACTAGTTTATCACACTACAGCAGTATGCAGTTATGGGGCATGCCATGGAGATTACTGGGCTACACTTCTCCCAAAGATGTATTTCACAGTGGATGACCTCAGCAGGCTTGTCATAGTAGGGCTATGGAGAGGGTAGTGTGTGTGCATGGGCCATAACCCATTCATCTAGAGGTTGACACGCCACATGTGGGCACACACAGGGTCATATTTCACAGGTACATGTATACAGCTGCTGGATGAATACTTCCTTGTACAGTCAAGTTGCACAGCTAGCACGTGCACCACATAGTCTGCAATGCTGACAGATACTGGTGGCTAGTATCTGCAGTGAGTGACATCTGAACCTCATGTGGTTGGGGCCCTTTGCCTTTGTGCTGGATGGGACAGGCCTGGATGGCTCCTTGTCACAGTCACCCTCTTCCACACATATATGTATGTCTACCTTTGGCTTATTATAGTGTGTTGTCCTTACATATATGTCTGTATTCCTATCCACTGTGTGTGCAAGGCGTGAGTGGTGCATACTGATGAGTGTCTGCACTAACAACTGCGACTGCCAGATATGGCTGGTCCACTGGTGTTTGCAGATATGGCCTTCATGTGTAAGTGTGTGAGCATGCCCAGTATGACCTTTCAGTATGTTGTTGACTGAAATTGCCTTAATTTCTCTAAGTGTGTGACCATGCCCAGTATGCCCATCTGTATTTAATGTGTGGATTGAGTCCAGGTAGTTTGTACTGCAGTGTTGACCTTTGTGTTGTACACCGACAGGTAGCATGCTGTTTCTGCAGGGTATCCATTGGGCATTTGGCATTGACTTTTACTTCATTTCTGCATATGATGGGGGGCTCACCTGACTATTTCTACATTTCTACACAGGATTGGTTGGGCACACCTGACCGTTGCTACATTTCTATGTAGGATGGGGGGCACACCTGACTATTTCTACATTTCTACACAGGATTGGGGGACACACCTGACTGTTATTACATTACTACGTAGGATGGGGGCACACCTGTCTTTTCTACATTTCTACACAGGATTGGGGGGGGCACACCTGACTGTTATTACATTACTATGTAGGGTGGGGGGGCACACATGTCTATTTATATATTTCTACACATGATTGGGGGGCACACCTGACTGTTTTTACATTACTACATAGGATGAGGGGGCACACCTGTCTATATCTACATTTGTACACAGGATTGGGGGGGCACACCTGACTGTTATTACATTACTATGTAGGATGGGTGGTACAACTGACACTTGTACACATTTGCTATGACTGTACTGGTATGTCAGGTACTTCATTTCATTCTGTATTCTTACCTATCATGCTGACTAGAGGCATACCAGTGGATTACAGATTATAGCTTTGGTTGCCCTACATATTAGTGTCTGACTTCCTACCCTTCACAACTAACATCCCACTGCCTGAACTGCTGTAATCTGTCTGTGTGGGCCTGGGGGGGAGGTTAACCATAGCCATCATTCAGGGGCTATAACACAGGCTTTGTTTGGGTTTGTCTACACCTGTCCTGCTGGCTGAGACTGTTGATGGGTATGTGAACTGCCCTGACTGGCATGTGTGAGTCATATGGACACAGACGTTGCTCAGCACATTTCCTGCAGTGGGTTTTGTCACCCTGTGTAGTACTGGCTACTATGGTGACTCCAGTATGTGTTACAGATGTCATGGTGCCACTGTGGGTGTTTACCTTCTGCTGCCATAACATTCAGCCACCCAATTCCCTTGCATGCTCACATCCATACCATAGATACAGGTAACAACACATTCTACTCCATTTGGCAATTGTTAGGTTGATTGACTTAACTTGAGGGTGTGGCAGAATTGCAGATGTTGCTGGAGGGCTGCCTATGTCGGAAGCACATAGAACACTCCCTATACATGGTTGAGCACAGGTAGTGTCATGTTTGGCATATTTTTTACTGTATGTGCGAGTCAGAGAGCGGTGCCATTCCTTGGGTTCCTACTGTGTCAGTGTATGTACTATGCATTGTCTCTTTGCTGCAGCCTTGGCATACTGGGCACACCTCCATCTGCCTACTGGGGCAGGCTCAGGTTGTTCCTCCTCCGAGTCATTCTGTGCCTGTGCAGGCCTTGGCATTGTTGGGGGACTGTGTGGCCCTGCCCCATGCTGTTCTTGCTGCAGCTGTTTCCACAGGATCATATTGTGTAGCATGGCACATACCATAACAATGTGTGTACATGTAGCTGGGGAGTACTGCAAGGCTCCACCGGATGTGTCCAGACACCGTAACCATGACCTGAGCATCCCAAACACATGCTCTATTATATGTTTGGTCATTATGGCCTTCTTGTTCAGGTGTGTGTGCATTTCTGATGGTTGTCATCAGCCACGGCTCCAGTGTGTAACCAGCATCCCCCACTCGGTGACCGTAGGGGATGTCCCCATTGGCAAATCTCTGGTACAGCTGCGTGAGATGCCATATGTGGGAACTGTGATAGCTTCCAGGGCAGACAGGACATACATTCATTATAATGCCCTGGGCAACACAGACAACCTGGCAGTTGATGGAGGGGATGCCCCTGCGGTTGATGTAGGTCCTATCCTGATCACCAGGTGGTGCTTTGATGCATATGTGTGTGGAGTCTATAGCACCTACTACCTCAGGGTATTCTGTTATTTGGTGGAAGAGATAGATATTGCTGGTCAACACCTCACGGGTGTTGGGGAAATATACATGCTCACTGGCATGTGCTGACATGGCATCCAGGAACTGGTGGAATACTCTGTATGCTGATGCCTGTGAGATCCCCATGATATTCCCAGTTGAGTTTTGGGAGGTACCTGTGGCTAGTATTCCTAGGCCTACACATACCTTGGTATCCAGTGGGATGGGTTCCCCTTGGTCAGTTTGGTGTGTCAGATGTGGCTGGCACACCTCAACAATTTGCTGTATGGGGTCTCTGTCCACCCTATAGTGCTCCACTATCTCCAGCTCATGTAGCCCCTGGTAGGTCACCCTGGGTCTGTACACTCTTCTCTGTCTCCTCACTGTGGGTTGATCAGCAGCATTCACATCCTCACCACCCTCAGCTTCTTGCACATGTTGTTCTATGTTGCCTGCTGCAGCCCTTCTCATTTTGTAGGTTTGTTTGTTAAAATTTCCCCGCTTGTATACACTGGTGGTATAGAGTGTGGGAAAAACCAGAGGGGAAGGTGTTTGCATAGTTTATAGTTGTTTTCTGGGCTGGTCTGGTCTGCTGCCTGTGTAATTGCCTGATTCTGATACATTTCACCTGCCAGCTATGCTAATTCTCCTTGATTACCTTCCTACTGCTGTTTTCCCTTCCCATTGCCTTCCTGTTTCAGCCCAGGGGCGCCATGCAAACAGAGTGCTCAAATGTGAACACTGCTGCTATTTCCTGGTTTAACTTTTTTTTTCTGCCTTTAAAACCCAGTGCGCACACCCGCTTAGGCATTGTAAAGAGTGCTAGGCAAGTTTAGACACACCCACTAGCTTAGCTGTGCTAAGCTAGGAGCAAACCTGAGCCACAAGGCTCCAATCCACTTACAGTATGCCTGACACACCCCCATGATGTCACCTAACTCCTAGGCTTGCACCAAGCTATTCCTACTCTTACACTGTTGGGACCTGTCTACCATGCTGGGGAAAACTGGGATTCACTGTCATTCCCCTCATTTGCATAGGATTGCCTGATAATGCATAGTTACATGTCTCACACTGAGCCTCCGCTCTTAGCAACCACTACTCACTGGCCATGTTGCCTTCTGTCTGCCATTGACTTGCATGTCAGAATACTGATTTTAGTTAGAATGCTTAATTTAGGTTTATTTTGTTATTTCCCCCCCGATCCCGTTTGCGCGCCGCTGCCCTATACTTAAACAGCCGTGATCGGCTAAAAAAAAAGTTGATTTTTGTAAGTTTTTCACTGTTTGCAATGCCAATGGCCTAATTCTTGACCATTGGCATGCTTACTACATGATATGCAGCCTTTATTTGCAGCTGTCACAGCTCCGTTTTAGATTATGCAGAAATGTACTCGGTTACTAACCGAGTACATTTCTGCAGATTGCACAAGTCCTGCACGGCCAGTTGCAAGCTTCCTGGATTGCAAAATCACCTCATTTGCATAGATTTCTCCTGCAAATGGGGTGATTTGCATACAGGAGCTTAGTCCTTGCAGGATTAGTGCAGGGGCGTTTGTGCACGCCCCTGCAGGCTGTTCCTGGATTGCACGGTAGACATATTGGCTGCTAGCACTCCTGCACTGATCTTTCACGCAGTGTAAGGTATACAGAATCCGGGGGTGAATGTTTTTCTGTCCTGCAATTCTTAGATTTGAGGCAAGGTGCCTGAAGTAACCATGAACCAGCAAACAAACACAAAATCAGACACCACCAAGAGGCTGACAAAGTCTCAATATCCACAATAGTTCGAAATGAACAGCTATTTATTCAGTGAATACACATTAATGCAATACTCTTCATAGCGTTTTCATCCAAGGACTTCATCAGATGTAAAAAAATGTGTAGCAAGCTATTCATTTCTTTTTTATACCCCCATGGTCCCTTAAATTGCATAATTATTTAATAACATAATAATATAACACAATTAATTCAACCCCAAATAAAAATAAAAACAGACCTAACCCCTGAAACATAGGCTAAAACATATTTAAAATTCATATTCAATGCTAGTAAACTGATATGTATATATAAATGTATATCTTTAATATAAAACAATTATATAAATACATTAAAATAGTATAAATAAAAAACTCTTTTATATACTATACTTAAACAAATAAATCTAAAATATA
The DNA here is from genome assembly GCF_019279795.1 of Protopterus annectens. Lineage (NCBI taxonomy): Eukaryota > Metazoa > Chordata > Ceratodontiformes > Protopteridae > Protopterus > Protopterus annectens. Next base: position 702,360,486 of record NC_056726.1, read on the forward strand.
TACAATACTGTCATCCAGTGGTGACAAACCTCACCTACAGTTACAATTTGGCAGCTCTCATTCTAAGAATAGGTGCAATGGATAAATGTTCATTAAGCCTCGGGGGCCTATTGGCCTCTAATATCAATTGCCAATATAACTCCCTAACCTCATTCCTAGTCTCCCAGGGGCCTCCCCTCGGATCCTACTCTACCTTCTCTAGGACAAAAAAAAAACCATTTGGCCTGTGTGCATAATAGAGTATGTTTATAATGTGCATTATTGTAATCTTGCTTTCTAATAGCATTAAGGTGCTCATAAATCCTTCTTTTGAATTTGTGGGCAGTTTTTCCTACATAAAATGCTGCACATTGTTTTACAAATGGCCAAATAAATCACACCTTCACTGCAGCAGTTAGAAAAACTATTACTTTTGACAGTATGGTCTCTATCAGGGATACACACAAATTCTTGATTTAATATATATGGACACTGGGCACATGCTCAACATTTATAAGTACCTAATCTTTTCCTGTGGGCCGGATTTTTGTTGCTTTCCAAAAGTTCCTTCAAATTCCTACCTTTTTTGTATGTCAACCTTAATGGAGTTCTAAACAGCACCTCCAATTCGGAGTAGCAACCAAACTTGTCCCAATGTTTAGAAATAATGTCTCTAATGTTAGGGGTATCCTGATTATAATACACAATAAAATTTCCCCTAAATGGGCCTTCCCCTTGGTCACCTATAGTCTGATTCCGTGGGAGATTATTATCCATTGGAGAAGACTGTTCAGGGTGTATGTCCACCCTGTCACAACCTAAGATGGGACTGAATCTGTCAGATCTTCCTTCCTTCACCTCTGCCATGACCTCTTGAACTAACTCCCTAGGATATTTTCTAGCAAGGAACATATCCCTTACATTAACACTTTCACGCTCGTAATCCACATCATTGCTAGTCATTCTACAACTACGAATGAATTGGCCCTTTAAAATACTTTTCTTCTGTTTAAAAGGATGTGAGCTAGTGAAATACAAGTAAGAGTTAGAAAAGGTGTCCTTTATGTACACCACTGATTCAAATTCCTGCAATTCTACATCTTTTTTTATAATAACATCCAAAAAATTCATCTTGTGATGGGAAATGTGATGAGTGAACCTTAAACACTCAGTAGTTTGATTCAGATATTGTATAAATTCCATAAGTTTGACTTTGGTCCCCACCCAGAAAAGACAAATGTCATCAAGGTACCGTTTGTAATAAATCCAGTACTGGGCATACTCTGAGTGAAAAACAAACTTCTCTTCCCAAACCATGAGTACAATATTTGTGTAGGTGGGGTCGCAACATGCCCCCATCGCTATTCCTTGGATCTGTTTGAAAAACACACATTCAAAAAACAAGAAGTTGTGCCCCAAAACTAGATCCATTAATTCTGTGTACACTAAAAAAGTGTTATGATCCAAATTCCCATGTTTATTAATTGCCTTTTGGAACCATTCCATCATAGGCACTGGAACCTTAGAGCGAGGGGGAGGGAGTGCCCCCCCCCACACTTTTACTGCTGTAAAGCCTATAGGCAGACCCTTGCGTGCATTGCACGCTAACGTTAAATTCAAACACAAAGTGCACAGAAATGGATTCACATCGAGCCTGCTGCCAGAGTCAGAGTAAGGAGAGATTTCCCCCCCAAGGCTCTGTTTATGTGCTGGAAGGAAGCTCCATTGTTACAGGATGAGAGGTCCATATTTATTTGCTTTTATGCAGGCTGAGAGGTCCGTTGTTTTTACTTTTATGCAGGCTGAGAGATCTGTTGTTTTTACCTTTATGCAGGCTGAGAGGTCCGTTGTTTTTACTTTTATGCAGGCTGAGAGGTCCACTTTCTTTATGCAGGCTGAGAGGTTAATTTTCTTTATGCAGGCTGAGAGGTTCATTTTCGTTATGCAGCCTGAGAGGTCCATTGTTTTTACTTTTATGCAGGCTGAGAAGTTTGTTTTCTTTATGCAGGCTGAGAGGTTTGTTTTCTTTATGCAGGCTGAGAGGTTCGTTTTCTTGATGCAGGCTGAGAGGTCCATGTGTGTGTGTGTGTGTGTGTGTGTGTATATATATATATATATATATATATATATATATATATATATATATATATATATACAGGTCGATATTAAAATAGGATTATTTTTGTAATAAAATTAGTTTTGAAAATGGACATTCATTCTAGAACTTCATCAGAGTGCAAGTGTTCAGCCAAGCACAGAAAAAAAAGCACTCCTCAGCTGGCAAGATAGCTATGCTTCCAGGAAATGTTAGGTCTGTAGAGGAACCTTTGTGCCTAGTTGGCTTAAATGGTTAAGGAAATAAAAAGCACATTGCACGCAACGCACAATATATAATATCAAAAAGTCCCAAATTATTTATTTTTTATTAAGGTGATAGTCACAAAGTCATGTCTTGTCAGACTTCCCCCTCCCCCCCCACACACACACACACACGCGCCCCCACTGAAGCAGATTTCCTTCTGAAACATACTGCCTCTGTTTTGATTCCAAAAAGAATCAATAAAAGTTCTGGTTGTAGTTTGGCCCTCTTTAGCTCCTTTATACTGACACCAAATTAGTTCTACCAATGCATTCCAATTATTATGCCGTAACTACTTTGGTTCATGCTTAATCTATTGCTAATGTCTAATGATCAAAATGTACCAACCGGTATTTCATTACAAGTAAGCTTAACATCGTGCATTATCGCTAAGCATTTAATGGATACTTTTAAAAGTTAGATGGTCCCAGCATGATTATAGACTGTGCTCTTTCTTCTCTATCGGAATATGACCTTTTTGAGTTTAATATTGTGTGTATGAGGTGGTAAATTATCTTAGTGGCACTTTGCTAACAGTTGTTAAGAAATGTATTTTACAAATGACTGACAACACACACACTCACAAACTGTCTCAACAACCTGCTCTATTACTTTGAAATGGACTGCAGATATAGCAACCATTGCCCTTGCCGTATATATTCTGCACATAGCAGTGTGCACCTTTTGCATTCATGGAAATAACAGCTCATTCGAATGAACATATAAATCTCTCCAGCCCATTATACATTATTTTATTTTGTTTTGATGTGACAGCTTTGAGAATGAACACCAGCTCAAAATTTCTAGCCAATGAATCAATGAATGAATAAGTATACACAACTACCATACGTTAATAGATTTCCATGGCGATTCATAACATATTTTACCACAGACATGTCAGACTAAGTTGCTTTGGCTAGAGTTTGTCTTCAGTGGAGCTAATATTTCCAGCAAAATAATAACTAAACCTGGAAGGTATCTTTCACGGACTTGTTTGCTGTATTTCATAGAGCAACATTGCGCACATTGCACCCGTGTGTAAAGTTATACCTGTCTCCACTAAAGTAAGCAGGGAAATAATGCCTGCCACCCTTCTTAAGTTTCCCATTTTTTAACGCAAAAGTCATTGCATACTTACAAGCCACAGCAAAGGCGCACACACACATTTGTACCTTAAGTGTATCTGTGTTGTTGTTTTACCCCCATCTAATGTGTGCTTAATGCAAATAGAATTAACAAGTAGGTCCTGTAAAAGTGAAAACTGTTTAATTTCTGTAATGAAAATGATTCTGATCTCTGCCTGTCTCTAGGATATTGCAGGTGCTTTTATAGTTCGCTACAGAAAAGAGTTATACATCTCAACTTCTTTACTCAATAATTCTGACAAAGCCAAATATAATGAGGGACAAAGAACAAATAGCTACATTGTTTAATGATTATGCTAATTTATACAGAAATATGTAAACAGTTTTGCATTTAGAATCGAGTATATTATTATTTTAAGCTAGTCCATGTGTGCATTATAATACTTACCCACAGCATGTTTTGCAGCAACCCGCATTTTCTATACAATAACAAAAATGAAACTTTAACGCCTGACATTAATGACTGACAATACTCATCGATGATTACATGAAAAGCAAAACAATTACAAGTTACAGGGAAATACTATGGGCAAAAAACAGGGGTGTTCTGCAAAAGTCAGCAATGGTTAAGCAGAGCTTCCAGGCCTTTCAAATCCTTTGGAACTGATAACTAACTAAATGTACGGGGCTTTGAAGCAAGAGTGAAAGCTAAAAATAAGGACCATTGTCAACTGGTATTTATCAAAGATAAAATTGTCCTCCACTATGCATTCCTGGTATTTCCCCTATGCTTGTTTTAAGACGCAAGTTTCAAAAACATTACCCTTTCCAAAGAACAAAACACTTGCTTTGTACCATTGTAGTTTAAGTTTACAGTCATTACATTTGAAAGCAAATACTGCAAACATATATATATATAGTCCTTTAAACATTATGATGCAGAAGTAGGAAGTGGGACTGGATGTAAGTCAGTGTGTAGCACCCTAGATGAATATTTTGTTGAGTGACGTACTTTGAAAATGCATTTTATAACTGGTACACGTGCATTATCTAGAGTGCATATACAGAAATATGTAAACAGGTTTGCATTTAGAATCGAGTATATTATTTTAAGCTAGTCCATGTGTGCATTATAATACTTACCCACAAAACATGGTATGGGATAAATTACAGTGAGAAAAAATTGGGCAGCGTTTTAAACCGCAGAGTAATCAGCTGCAATTTTGATTGGAGGGACACAGTGAATGGCAGGTCTCAAAATGCAGGTTACCTTTACCGAATGACCAAAAGTCATCCAACATGTCTGATTTTTAATGTTCCAAACCAAATTTACTTATCATCGCATTAACAGGCATTTGTGAAGTATATACATGAGTGTGTGTGCGTTTTAGTTTTTTTTTTTTTTTTTTTTTTTTTTTTTAATAACGTTGAGATACTTAAGGAGCTACCACTCATCTACATGTTTTAAACCACTAAAGGCCAACTACAAATTTAAAATACAGTCTAACTGGTGCTGTATTATACAAGGAATATAATTTAATATAATGAGGAAGGTGAATCAAAGAATGCATACATGTATGCATGACCCTAAAAATGTGTTTGAAAACAGCCCAGAAGAAAGTGTGAAAGGCTCAAAATCATGGGCAAATTCGGTGGTGGTGCTGCGGTAGCGTTGTCACCTCACAGTTAGACGTTGCCCGTTCATTTCTCAGTTAGACCGTCTTCTGTGTGGCGACATGCGTGAATGGGCGTTCCTTCATTAAAGGTTGTGCGTTAGGCCTGGCAAGCCATCACATAAAAATCTACTGCCAATCATTAGCGGACCGGAGTTCCGCTGTGGCGACCCCTAACTGGGAAAAGCCGAAAGACACAAACAAACAAACTCTTGTTACCAAAGCAATGGATGAAGGTAAAACAGTTCACACCACATTACCTTGACCTGGCCAAGCCTTTTGACACAATCCCGTACTCAGGTGTAGTACAAAAGATGAATAATATAGGAGCAAACACTTGCATTACTAGCTGAATTGCCAACTTGCTCACAGGACGCAAGAGATCAAAATAGGGGAAGACACCAGTCACCAGTGGAGTCCGCCATGGTTCGGTGCTGAGACTTTTTCTGTTTGGCATATACATCTCAAAAGTAAAAGGAAATGCCAAAGGGCTTTGGCTGGCTAAGTTTGAGATGACTGCAAGCTAGGAGCAGTTATTGAATCCTCAAATAACTTCATCATCATGCAGGAAGGTTTGTCCCAAACAATAACTGGTGTCAAAATCATGACAATGTCCTCTGAGAACTAACTCAATTGTTTGGCATTTGGGAAATTGTGTGTACAGTGATCTAACTTTTGACCAACATGTGCCCAGAGTCATAAGAAAACCTTCCTATATTGCACAGCTTATAAACAAATTGATTGTGACTAGATCTACAGATGTTGTCATCCCTCTTTACAAAGCTCTCATTAGGTCAATCATTTTGTATGATGTCCACTTTGGCATGCATCTGTCCAGCCCCATGCAACAATTGGAATACTCACAGAGATACCTTACTTTAAAAGGATACAAGTCCTAAACAATTGGTCTTGCATGGACCACCTCAAAGATTTATTACTATAGTCAGTATCCTGCAGAGTGCTTAGAGGTTACATGTCTGGCATACAGGGCATCCTCCAACCTAATACAGATGGACCTACTAAACATCAGCAAGTCAAATGGCATCAGAAATACTCAGTCCAGTTATCTAAACTGTATGTTGTGGAGAGATGGATATATATCACAGAGGTTACCACTGTTCCAGAACAGACTATCTATAAAAATAAAACAAAGCTCATCTGTCCATATTCAAATGCAACTTGGATCTAAGGATGGGTAATAAAAAATGTACTCCAGGATTGTCCCTCATGCCACTAATGGAAAGAGACAGTTTCTAAATGCTGCATCCCTTATATGGGTCCCCTCAAATTATCTTTGGAATGATCACAGTTGTTCTCACTAGGGCTAATTTCAGTGGTGGCTGGTGACTTCAAATCGAAGGGGGGCTGCAGGAGACAGCTGAATGGGTGGGGCCAATGGGAAGGAGTGCGGCCAACTAGAAAGGGGAGGGGCTATGCTCAAAACCACAAAAACTGGAACTTTAATTAAATACGCTGCCCTGGGTGCCAAGCCATCATTACAAGAGTCCAATCAAGATAAAATGAAGTGTAGAAGGAAAAAAAAATATTTCAGTGCATTGGCTGCATGCTTACTTAATATCTAGATGGAAACAAAAAGGTTGTGAGGCATGAAAAAATAAATTACTTTTTAAATACATTACTGGAATGCCAGTCAAAATCAAGTACAAGACAAACAAGCAGCACTCAACTCAAACCACTTCTCTTTGCACTGCAGTTCTAATTATAATTTATATTCATCTTTATAAAAAGTACCAGGTAACATGCTGAAAGTAGCAATTATACCCCCCACTTGTAAAAATGTTTCTTATCCAAAAAAAGACCTGCTGCCTGACAACTATCTACTTGTTTCATTGGGAAAACATGATCAAAGTAAAAAATGAACAGCAAACAAGAAACAAGCTCAAGATAAATTGCTTAAAGGATTACTGCTCAGGTTATGGACCAGGCATGATAGATTGGCATTCTGTTTAGTTTATGGGGAAAGCCTGCAAAGATGATGGCAAGGCTCCAACAAAGGTAATGAGCTTCTTAAAATACTGTAATCCTGTCCTTTATTACAAATACTGTCATTTGCATTTCAATACCCAAGGCTTATACGTTATCTAGTTATGTAAGTATTCTCTGCATGGCAACAACAAAAAGGCTTTCAATGTTGGTAATTCTTTAACAGCAAGCTTACCTGCATCTTACAATCTCAGACAAGCTTACCTGATGGTCATGAAATCATTGCTACTTAAACATAGAGCAACAGGCACTTTCTGAATAATAAGAAGCATAATCAACAGTATAAAAATATGACAGAAAACCAGAACATTCTGCAAAATCAAGCAAGATAGATGAAAAGTCACTGTAGCACTTGCATCTACCTTGGATGGGGGGGTGTACTCTGCACACTTACACTGCATAACTGCTCCTTGCCTTGCTTGGACACATTCAGAGTCACTACATGGGGAAGTGGGGTGCAACAAGTATGTCACAACTTGAAATGTCTCTGGCTGACTGCAATGGCCCTGACACATTTTCCATACCTATCAACCTCAGAGCAAGAAATCTGGACAAAGTCAGGACCCAAATTAAGGACAATATTTAAATATTGTTCTTATAAACTTTCTAATAGAACAGTAGGTCTTGCATTAGTATGAATTTTCTGAAGGGTATGAAATCTGAAACTGAAATGTCTGTCATTATTTTCTTACTTCAGTCTTTAATGATTTGCCACTAATTTGCCAGAAAACCACAATTTTATGAAAAATGGACCAAAAATGTGATGCAAAAATATAAAATAGCCACACAATATAGCTGGGAACCTGTCAATGAAGGGACACTTTTTAATATTAGCACTGTTAGCTTGAGCAGCTGACAAAATAAACAAATCTACATGCATTTCTGAAATAAAAGTAATCTACAACTCTGATTATTACAGTTATTTATTAATTGTAAACCCTCCATGTTTTCTTCCAAAATTGACATTTTGCAGAGGGATTACAGGGAGAGCAACCTTTTGAACCAAAATCGGGGACAGTTGAGAAGTTTGGATATGCCCAGTTCTATAAAACAATTTGCACATACCACTCAACCTGTTAACACAGGAAATCTGGACAAGGCCAAATATATTGGGGGAACATACAAACAGTACTAAACATTGCTCTTGTATAAACTTAGTTGATAGAACAGGTCTTTCTTTAGCATGCATTTTTCTGAAGGTTATGAAGTCTGAAAATCAATGTCTGTCATTATTTAATGACCTTAATTCCTAAATGATTTGCCAGAAAACCACAAATTTTATGAGGAAGAAATCAAAAAGAAGCCAAAATCTATTCATTCTGTGAAAATCTGGACAGTTGAGAGGTATAATTCAGCTTAGCTGGGGCTGTCTGAGTTTGCCATCCTTCCCTCATAAAATCATGGTCGAATGGAGCCACCCCCTGCAGCCATTCCAATGTCCCATTACTTGGCTATTTCGTCCCATTTACCATAAACACTGCAATGTGCATATTGCTTTACTTCTACGATGATATGGATTTTATTTGAAAGTTTTATTTTGTATTTTACAGCGCAAATACTAAAACATCTGCTAAACAAAGCAGTGCAGTCTCACAATGAAAATAGACTTAGCATTAAAACTCTGCCATTGAAACAGCAGTAAAATCCACTTTCAAACAAAATACATTTGGGTAGTACAAAGATTAACTTTGGACTGTTTTCAAATGATAGGCCCCTTGTATACAAAACATACATGTGTTGTGTGATACACCTTCCTGAGTGTATTAAATTATATTCTTTGTATAATACAGTGCAGTTGTTAGAGGGTGTTTTAAATTTATTGTTTTGAACATTTTTCCAGTAAACAATGAAACAAAGAGGGTGTTTTAAATTTATTGTTTTGAACATTTTTCCAGTAAACAATGAAACAAAATGCATGCACCAATAATGACAAAACTGCCCAATTGAGAACATTTCCATCATAAAAAAGTCTACTAAAACTTATACAATACACCAGTATCAGTAAATATGCACAATCTCTGCAGAAGTAAGTCATCTAAATAATTTCACATTAAAGAGATCTGTAACTAATGAAGAGGTTGCTGCTAGATAGTATCTTCACCAAAGAGGACATTCTCAGAATGGCAGCATCCACCCTTTGTGGGAGTAGAACCCACAGCCTTCTGCATCAAAAGCAAGTACACAACTTGTTGTGCTATTAACAATGCAAGCAGACTCAGCATAAGCAGCACTAAACTTCTCTTCCCTTGCAGTTCTCAGCTCCTTGTAAAATCTACTCAACTGTATCTCAACTTCGCAGCACAAGAAATCTGGAAAAAGACAAAATTTATTTGGGGGGGGGGCAAAAGCCCAAAAAACAGGGACACAAAATTGCTTGTATAATTATGGAAAGTTAGTAGAATAAAATGCTGTGTTACCACCATACATTTTACTGGCCAGTCTTGAACCCAGGTCCCTGCGCAAAACAGTCAGAACAACATACCTCTCTGCCAAATCAGCTGCTTTGTGAAAGTGGGGAAGACTGAAACTTAAATGGCTATCATTTAGTGAATTCTGTTCTCACCATAGCTGTCAACCTCTTAGCACAAAACACCTGGAAAAACCCAAAAATGGGGGAATACAGCCCTCAAACATATTCATTGAATTCAATTCTTGCCATAGCTGTCAACCTTAGTACAAAAAACCAGGATGAAGCCAATAATGGGGGAATACAGTACAAAATTAGGGACACATTTCAAATATTCATCTTATAAACTTAGAAAATTGCTAGAATAAAAGGTTTTGTGTTACTATGTTCTTTCTGAAGAATATGGAGTCTGAAATTCAAATGCCTGTCAGCTTTATTTATTTAACATTTGTTAACCAGGAAAGTCTAATGGAATAAAAAAAATTTCAGCAGAGGCCCAGGGAGAAATACTGCAGACATATATCTTTGTAAAATGGGAGGACACCAGAGTAAACCCACACAAACACAGGGAGGAGATGCAGACTCCATACAGAAGGCACCCCAGCCAAGAATCAAACCAGAAAACCTCTAGCTGTGAGGCAACAATGCTACCACTGCACCATCAAAATAAACCCACACAAATACAGGGAGGAAATGCAGACTCCACACAGAAGGCACTCTAGCCAAGGATCAAACCAGAGAACCTGCAGCTGTGAGGTAGCAATGCTGCCACTGCACCATCAAATATCTCAGAATTTAAGTATTCAGAAACCACAGATGTTATGAGGAACAGAGCAGAACAAAATGTTAGGCAAAAATCTGCAAAATTTCACAAATGGGGGTGAGTAGGGAATTCAGGCTCTTGTTACCTGCACTCAAGGTACAAGGTTCAAGACTGATCTCTAACCACCACCAGTTACATGTTATCTATAACCACTGCAACTGGGGCATTTTCACACACACACACTTACTTTAAAAGCAGCATTTGACTTTGACTTTTTACTATCTACAGAAATAAAATAAACCCCCTACTTCTGTACCTTCCCAAGATCCTGAATATAAACATCTAAAAACTGTATTTGAAATATTAAGCAGAGCCAAAAATGTTTGCACGTGAAAGAACATTTAGCTTTATCATTAAATCAATCACTGCACAGTGCATATAGATGGAAAGAAAGACAGAAATCATAATTTTCTCAAAATAGGTAAATTGCCCATGACTTGAAAATCTCATAAAAATCTAAGCAATATTTGCAGAATTGGGTTAACTGAAAACTAATACATACAGTCACTCTCACCTCACTGATCGCTACATAACCAGTTTGACAATCATTCTACATTTTTAATGATGCAGCTTTCCCTCGACAGTCTTGTCATTGTGAAGCAAAGCAATTCAGTTTGTCTTAATTTTTCCTTACAGAAGGAAGATAGAGAAGAAAAAGAATCAGAGAAGTGAAGGAAGTGCTCACACACACCAGTAATCAAGCCACGATCCAGATAAATAATCCATCTGACGAGCCACAATGTACCTGCCAGTAACCAAGCCATGATCCAGCTATATAATCCACCCCATGAGCCACGATCCATTCATGAAAGTATCCAGCCATGAAGTCAACAGTCCCTGCAGAATCCCGTGAGAGAGAGTGAAGTCAATGGTCCAATCCCGTGAGAGAGAGCACGCACGTCCTTCACCAGACTGCGGACGTCGCAGTCTGATCCCCTTCCAGTCTATGCAGTTCCAACTGCATAGATGGCTTGGATTTCTGGAGTTAAACATTGCAATGTCAATCTGGACTGCTGGTGAGACAGTCTGGATTTTGTGCGCATGCTCCAGACTGCTTCACCAGCAGTCTGACATCGGGAAAATGCGCGAGTGCACATGCGCAATGTTTGGGACTCACGTTTTTTTTTTATTTTTAGTTATTTTATTTTCATTTAGATATTTTCTTTTCTTTTTTTGTTTTAATGTTTATTTATTTGATTTTACAGCTGGGAGCGCTGTAGTCCTGCAGTCCAATAGCACGAGCCGCCCCTGGCTAATATACAATTATCAATCATGTGATAGGTAAGAGCAATCAGAAAATGTTAATTCAAGCACCAAAAGGGAATTGGCTAAGCTTAAAATTTCCTTCAAGTGAATCTATGTTATGGTAGTAAATAGTTATAAAAATTGCCCTTTTTAGCTCACTAAGTGCCCCTCTCACCCTCCGCCCCCCAGTCTTCAACAGCTTCCGGTGCCTATGCATTCCATGCCAACTTTGTATGGGATCACATTAAATAGAACCTGTATATCTAATGTTACAAAGATAAGTGAATGGGCATGCCTTCGTTGAAGGTAGGGCATCAGGCTGGCACCTTGGCACCATACAAATCTACTGACAATCATTAGCGGACCGGAGTTTTGCTGTGGCAACTCCTAACCGAGAAAAGCCAAAAGAAGAATGAACAAAGATAAGTGAATCAGAATACAGTTCCTATTCTTAGATTGAGAGCTGCCAAATTGTAACTGGAGGTGAGGTTTCTTACCACTGGATGGTAGCATAGTATTCATTTTAAATTTATTTGTTTAAGTATATTATATAAATATTAGAGTTTTTTATTTATACTATTTTAATGTAGTTATATAAGTGTTATATATTAAAGATATATATTTATATATACATATCAGTTTACTAGCATTTGAATATGAATTTTAAATATGTTTTAGCCTATGTTTCAGGGGTTAGGTCTGTTTTTACTTTTATTTGGGGTTGAATTAATTGTGTTATTATATTATTATGTTATTAAATAATTATTCAATTTAAGGGACTATGGGGGTATAAAAAGGAAATTAATAGCTTGTTACACATTTTTATATCTGATGAAGTCCTTGAATGAAAACAGTGTGGAAAGTGTTGCGCTAATGTGCATTCACTCAATAAATAGCTGATGTGGATATTGAAACTTTGTCAACCTCCTGGTGGTGCCTGATTTTATGTTTGTTTACTAATTCTTAGATTTGGTGTTAAAGAACAATTTTGTTTATTTTGAAGGACAATATTTTCAAAAAATATTCTAGTGTAGCTATGGGAGCAAAATGTGCTCCCATAATGTAAAATCCGATGTTAGCAGAATAGGAACACCATTGTGTTTTTAAGTTTCCCTTCAATAACCAAATCTATAGATATTTTACATTTTTAGATGATATTCTTATCCTTTGGTTGGGAAGCAAAGATGCTTTCAATCAGTTTTTTGGATCTTTGAACAATACAACTTATCTTTTAAAGTTTACTTCAAATGTTGATAAAAATAAAATACATTTTTTAGATGTTACAATTTGTAAGAACATGGTTAATAAAAAAATAAAATCAAATATTATATATAAATATAAAGATAGTAGTTATCTGGAAGCTCTTTTGAATTCAATGAAAGCTGAAATCATTGTAGGGAGAAAGGATATATATGCCCTAAATTATTGGCTTGATAGAGAAAAAGAGTAATACATTGAACTTACAACATATTAAAAAAGAAGAAATAAAGCTTGTGGACTTAATAAAAGTGGGGCAATGATTATTTTGTTTAATGAAATGACCCCCCAAAATTATTAATATTATAAATGAGTGTTAGAGCTTCATGTTGTCCCTTGAAATAAAGAGCATGTTAGGAAATAAACCCAACATTGTGTACAGTAGAGGCAAAACCATTAAAAATATTTTGAAAAAGGTAAGAACCACAATTCTTGTACTTTGTTTTCCAGAATGGTGAAATGTGGTTGTTGCAAGTATTGCAAATATATTACCGATGGTCCCTATGTTACAGTTAATGGTTATAAAAGAAATTTAAGTTGCCAAGAAAACCCTAATTAGTTTTGTTGTTTAAATGTGCATATGATAAATTAGTTTTGTGTCTATTTTGCATGACTGAGATAAATATCATGCTATTAAAGTTTTAATACTGTTATAAACTTGTCTGTGTTCATGAAGCTAGTATTCCAATCTCCTTTTTAGACATTTATCTTCCCCTGTCTCTGTTACTTTAGACTGGAATGTTTTAATGGGCTTAGATTAAGGCTTACTTCAGGCTCTTGGCCCCTCTCATTCTGGATTTACTGGGAAAACAAAAAATAATTCTTCATTTTCTAAATATTCCAAATTTAATGAGTACGGAACTAATCAACTTATGTGTTTTTCTGTTCATGTGACTGATTCTGATTCTGAGGAATGTGTTTCTCCTGATGGTCACTTGGAAGATTTTTTTTTTCTTTCTGAAACCATATTTAGGATAAACCTGTTGTTTTGGTGGGAACACAATGACATTCAATGTCTTTGAAAAAATATATTATGATTTATTACAACTGGGATTTCCTCAGCCTACTGCTGTTCATCCTGTTATTTCATCTTTGGAGGCTGTTTTTATTACAGCTTGCAGCATGCTTGACAAACAGCCTGCACTGACAAGAAGGCAGCTAGAGTGTACAAAGTTCCCCAGTCATCTAAATTTTTATTTTTTATTGAAGATCTGACATTGCAATGATTTTCTTGATAAATCCTACTGCTAAACATTTGTTAAACACTCTTATCTCTCCCCTCTCTGATAAGGATCGGAAAGCCTTTGATCAATCAATTTGAGAACATGTGTATACTTTTGCCACACTTATTTTAGAATACTTAATTATCAAGCTCATATGTTAAAGCTTTTGCTTGCATTATTTGAGAAGATAAGGAACATTATAGCCACTTTTCAGCCTTCTCTGAATACATATATTACTTCTGGGTATCAAGCGACCAAACACTCTAAAGTGTGCTTATAATTCAGCTGATGCTTCTTTCAGAGCAGTTGCTACTGGAAATGTTATGAGAAGGTTTACATGATTATGCTCTTAAAATTTAACCAAGCATGCTAAAGCTGAAATTGGATTCTCCTTTGGATTGTGAGGCTGTTTTGGACAATTTGCTGACAGAGAGAGAGGCTGATTCAAGGAGTTACTCGTACTTCTCCAAATTTGTTACCTGTTTCTCACCTACCTTAGCACATTTTCAAAAAAATGGAAAATAAGCAGACCTAGCGAAAGTCTGACAAGCAGACATCCAAATAATAATGGCAGTGAGTCTTCAGAAACCAGTTGTAAGGAGGCATTCGAAAGACAATGGAAAGGATGCTTCAAAAAGAGTAGGAGGAGCTTCCCAGAAACCAAGATAGGCCAACAATCTAAATGTCTATCTGCAAATGGTAACCACCCCTTCCCACTATGGCAAGCCTTTAAATCCCCCCCGATCAGACTCTCCAGTTCTATCTTTAGTAACAGAAAATATTAGACAAATGGGTTCTGAGAGTGATCCATTAGGGGTTACAGATGGCAGTGGGAGTTCTTTCTGCCTTTTCTCATCTACTAGATCACATTTCTTTCTTTACCTTCTCTGACAGGAAAAGGCTTTTGTTCAAGAATGTTTTTAATACCAAATTTAAAAAGTCTTATGGAGAGAAGTCCTACATTTTTCCTTTCTTAATCAGTTTGTGTAAGTCCCAAAGTTCAAAAAAGCTATCCTTTCACAATGTGTCATCTCTTATTCCATCTTTCATTTTTTTTTTGGTAACTCTAAACTTAAACGATTATTACTGACAAAGTTCTATAGCCTCAGATTTCAAATGTTATTTTTGGTTGCTTTGCCTGGATTAAACTTTCAGTTCTCTGGTTTACACTTTTGGTTATCCGCTGCCCAAAGGGTGTTTACAAAGTGTCTAGATCCAGTGACAGCCTTTTGCAGACTATAAAGTATTCACATTTTCCTTGTTTAGATAATTTGCTTATCTTTGCAGTGTCTTTTTCAAAGTGCCAGGGATTCAATATAAGTGATCTCCTTCACAAACTCGGTTTTCAGGAGAACATTCAAAAGACTTGCCCGACTCCTTCTCACAGGATTGTTTTCCTGGGATGTCTCCTATATGCCTCAGTTCAAAGAGCATTTCATCTGCAAGAAAAGTAGATCTATATCTAGATATATTCCTGAGTGGTTCTACTCACTCCAAGACTTCAGCAAAGGAATTTCTCAGGATATTAGGATTCATGGTATCCATGATTGTCATCATTTAGCCAGACTATGCATGGTAAAGATTCAGTAATACCTAAAATATGTATGATTTCAACATTAATATCCACTGACATCCCAGATTAGTTTTAATGTGTAAAAAGGAACTGCTTTGATGGAGAGACCAGTTTTGTCTAAATCCAGGCCTCCTATTTTCTCTTCTAGCATAGTCTCTAAATACAGATGCATCAGACTTTGCTTGGGGATTATTGACCTTGGGGGAAAAAGTGCAGGGTTTTTGGAAAAAATGAGATATTGGCAGTTATAAATGCTCTCAATTTATTCCATCATCTTTCGTTTCCAAAGTCCTTGCAAGTGACTACAGACAGTATTAAAGTGATTGGGTAGATACACAGGAGGACTCTAAATCTTGCCCTGTGTGCAGATTAGCCAAGGTAGCCTGTGCTATACCACTTCAGTACAGTCTCACTTTGCAGGCATCTAAATTGTGGCAGATAAGTTAACCATGATTAAGACATGTAGATCAGAGTGTGTGCTGTATCTTTAAGAACCATTGCAGTCAGTGGGCATGTGCATATAAGTATTGAGCATGTGCAAGCAAGAGTGCCATTTTGAGTGAGCAGCCAGAGTGTAAGAATGTATGTGTGTAGCAGCCAGTCAGTTTAGTTTAAGTTTAATGTTCCAATCCTCCATCCTGGTATGTTTGTGTACAATAAACTACTTAAAAGAACACCTAAGCCTAATCATCTTATTCAGATAAACAAGACTAGTGACAGTACAAACCCACACAAATACAAATTGAACTAGGGAGATCTTCCATGTTTTGCTCCAGCTGTGTGGAACATCTTAGGTATATATTTTTGCCTGTATTCACAACAAACAAACAACTGACACAATTCTTCTCCAGGATTCTATGCAGGCAGGCCTGAAAATAGATGCATTTTCATTTAATTTGTTAGGAATATTTCTGTATAACTTTCTGCCCTTTCCTCTTATATCTAGAGTAGTTCTGAAGGTTCAGAATGACTCTCCAAAGATCATTGTGGTGACTCACTTCTGGTCCAGGCAACAGTGTTCTTCCTTCTTTTGGAAATGGCCAAAGACAATTATCACAAGCTTCGTCACAGACTGAACCTACTTACACAAGACAGATGTTGTTTGATATACACTATCTTGAAACAACTTCAACTAACTGCCTATATGATAGAGTTATAATACCTTTTAGGCACCAGTTTTCTGAATACATGCAATAGGTGAGAAAAAAGGACAGCCTTTATCAAAGCAGACTATTCAAAATGTTTTTCTATTCTATCTCCTTTTGTCTTATTCCCATAAAAACATCATTTCCAGGCAGGGTCAAGGTTGAGCTTAATTGGGACAAAGGAGGCCAAGCTTGATATACAAGATTATGATGCAAGGAAAAATATATCTCTAAGTAAGTTTAATACATACTGGTCTGTAGAATCTGGTGGAAGTGAAGTGCTTAGGTTGTGTGAAAACATGTTATTTTTGTTTGAAAGTGTGAAAATAGTGTGTTTAACTACAATACGTGGCAGGAGCATTTAGCCTGGGATATGTGAGCTGCAAGGGGATTTGCCACAAGGGAATAAAGCAGGGTAGATGCATTCATACAAAATGCATCTATTTTAGGTAAAATGTCAGATCCAATGTTGTCGCTTTCATCCATCATCAACTGATGGGTACTTCAGATTCAACTGGATCCAACATCAGCCACTTCCAGACTTTTGGATCTAATTCTCAGACTCCTACCCATCCATAATTACTCTCCTCTAACTGAACCTGAGATCTCATTTGCCACTTGAACGCTACAGACATGGCCCTTGGCTCAGTGCTACTGTAAGAGATATGTGGTAAATTTTTGGAATGATCTTTCCTTTCTGGCTCATTAGTGGGTCTCTGTCTCCTTTTCAACAAAGCGTTATAGTTTTGTCTTTTACAAATTAACCTCCCTCTCATTTCAAAAATAAAAAAATACTTCCCAACAACCCACCCCCACAGAGGAAGGTGGCAATTCAAGAAATAAAAAAGTTGTTAGACAATCAAGTCATCCAGGAGGTACCAACAGACCAACTAGGATCCATAATCTACTCAAAATTATTTTTGCTTCCAAAAAAAAAAAAAAAAGCATGAAACATAGGCCAATTCTGGACCTCAGCAACCTGAACCAATAAAAGAAAAAGTCAAAATTCTGGATGAGATGACTCAGTCCATCTTTCCTCTTCTGAAGTAGAATGACTGGATGTGCTCAGCAGACTTTCAAGATGCATACTACTGCATAGAAATAGCCAGATGGTCCACAAGAGTCTTCCACTTTTGGGTGGGAAACAGTCACTTCCAGTTCAGGGCCCTACGCTTTGGCCTCACCAGAACCCCCTGGGTGTTCACCAAGTGCATGGCAGTGGTCACAGCTCATAATTGATTCCACCAGCAGTCTACTATTTCAAGCCAGGGATACCTTGCTCCAGCTTTGCAGTCAACTAAGGATCACAATCATTGCAGACAAGTCCAAGATCTCTCCTGTTCAAAGGATAGAGCTCATTGAGTCTCACCTGGATACAACCTTACAGATAGCCAAACTTCTGGGACCAAGACTCTCAACACTCCAGAAGCAATTATAAACAGCTCTTTCCTAGCAAAACCCTTCAGCTATGCATAGCCTGCATGTTCTAGGATCAATGACAGCTGCTATTACTTTCATTCCCAATGCCAGTTTCTACACAAGAGGTTTACACTGTGCTTGTGCAGTTCAGTGGCCAGTGTTATATCAGCCCATGCATTTTTTCAGTCTGCCTTATCAGGATATGCAGACAACATATTCAGTGATGGCAGGAGTCCCCTTTAGTTTCCCAAAGTCATCCATTTGTTCTTCCACCTACATAGGCCACTATGACCACAGACAGTTCCTAAATGTGGTATAGGGGCATTTCAAAGGGAGGATGTTTCAAGGCACATGGACACCTTCAGAAATCAGTATTTACATTAGCATTATGAGTTGCAGGCCATACAAGACTCAATTTCTTGAGGTGTGATTGCAGTTCAGACAGATAACATGCTGTTAGTCTGTTGCATCCAGAAACTAGGTAGAGCATGCTCACACCCAGTGTGTAGAGAGGCCATGAGGATTTGGCAATGGGTGATGCCTTTCCAATGCTTTCTAATGGCACTGTACATCCCAGTAGAACCACTGTTTCAGAGGGAAACTCTGCAGATCTATTCCCCTCCCTCACAAGTGGTCCCTCACTCAATCAGTAACTACACAGACTTTCAGATACTGGGGCCAGTCATGCTGCATCCTGTTTATGACTCCTTCCAATACCAAGTGCAGCAGCGACTTTGTCCTGACCCCCCAAGAGGGAGAGTCATCAAGGGATACTTTGGTCCACAATTAGCTTCTTGGTCTCCTGCACACTTATCAACCCATTCCAATTATAACAAAATGTCTTCAGAAAGCTATCTTGTGCAAGGCAAAAGTAATCCTCATTGCCTCATTTGGCCTCAAAAGGTATGGTTCCGCTACCTCTGCCTGATCTGGTACATCCACCTTGGGTTCTGGAATCTCTTCCAGATCTGATTTCTCACCTGTATGGCAAGCCTCACCCAGACATCCAGAACTGAAGTTGGCTGCATGTTGTATCCAGTTCCAGTGATGACTAGATAGCCCAGGCTTTCCTCACTGGTGAATCTTATTTTGAAGTACTCTCAGAAGCCTTCCACCAGAAACAATTTGCAGAAGTCAATGGAAAGGGTTCTCTCATTGGACTTCTATTAGAAGCAATTATCCTTTTCAGCTCTGTTGTCTTCTATTTAGGATTTACTAGCTGGTCTCTTCTGAGATGGAGCTAGTTTTTCTACAATCAAAGTTCAAATGGCTGGCATCTCATATTTCCACATGAGAAGCAAACAGACCCCTGCTACTTTCTTGAAGCTATCTAAAGCTTTTTTTAATGGGCACTTTTCTTCTTTTCTTCTCTACCCCCTTTAAGGGGACCTTGTTCCTCCCTGGGACCTACATTTAATACTCCAGGCTTTAAAAAAAACTTGAACTTGCTATGTATGTGGATTTAAAATATCTTAACTGAAACATGTTTTTCTTAGTACCAGTTACCTCAGCTCAAAGAATTTCAGAAATTCAAGCACTTTTCCTGTAAACCACTCTACTTGATTTTTCACAAAGACAGGCCCCGGGATTCATGAAGCTTGCGCCAGGCGCAGGCGTAGCGTCGGTGATCTAACAACAAATATGGCCACCGAGTGATTCAGGTACGAGCTGTTTCTATGTGCACTACCTGCGTACGCCACGCCTGCACAGCTCCCAGTGCATGTATGCTAATTACCCATGTGCAGCAGCGTAGCATGCAAATGAAGGCATGTAGTGGTGCAGGCATAGTTTAAGCATGCAGAAATGTAAACCAAAAAAAACGGTTTACATTTTTCAAACATAAAATTGGAGCTATGACAGCTGACCAAACTCATGTATTATACTGTTAATATATGCCAATGGCTAAATATATAGCCATTGGCATAAACATGCACAACATATAAAAAAGAACATTTAATGTCATGCCCACACTAACACAAAATTAAATCGCAGGGCATCGGTGCGCAAATGGGATCACAATGAAAATATAATTATATGGAATAAAACTGCAATGTAACACATTTCATGAATTCCCCATAATAGTCAATGGCATGCATGCTACACCACACCATGGCTCAAGGGTTGCTAAGGGGCTGTGATAGTGTTCTGCATGGTAACTAGGAATTAGTAGGCAATGCCATGCAAATGAGATGAGTAATACTGAATCACAAAATCTCCGTCAGTGTAAGGATGTACCTCACAGCATAGCACACCGAGGTGTGGCCTGGAGATAAAGATGACATCGAGAGGGGTGCGCCACCTTAGCTGTAAGCACATTGGAGCATTGCTAATCCGGTTTGCCTGTTGCTAAGCAAAGCTGCAGGATAGGAGTGTGTTGAAGTAGCCATAGCTTTGCTTAGCTGACAGCACACAAGGTAACTGAATGTGCATGTGAACGTGGATGAAAACGCGCTCGAAACCCGGTAAATGGCTGTGTGCAGCACGCACCAGAGCTGAAACAGGAAGAATACAGGAAGAAAATAAGGAAATGCTGCAGCATGGTAATTGGAGTACAAATGAATAATTAATACCTAGAAACCCACAGTGGGCCATTGACAACAGCTAACAAGGCTGCTAGCAGCTACCTGCAGAAAAGGAAAGGGGAGGTGCTGTACTGCAAAGAAAAGAAAACTGTCACAGCAGAACAAAGCAAACGTGCAGTAGATCAGCTACATAACACATTTCGCAACATAATCCTGGGTTGGGAATGTACAAAACAAGAAAGCCGGCAGCTGGATGCATGCCTGACAATGGGAAAGGAATCGGGTTGAAAAGTGAAATAAAGGGCAATAGATGAATCACAGCAGCCAAGCGTAATTCAACACCAAAGGGCCCCACAATAGCAGCACCCGCTGTAAAACCCATAATTAAGACACCCTGCAGCTGGAATTGCACATACACACCCAATTACACCAGCAGCATCCATAGCACAATAATATAAAGTGTGAAAGCACCTCACACACACTTGTGTATTCCCAGACACTCTGCACCATTGGTGTATACAGATGGGGAACTTTTAATATGTACATGTTAGGGGCTGCCATAGCTTTGATTCACCAGCATGTGTTGGAGACTGAAGGTGGTATGGAGGATGATGCTGACAACCATCTCATGCACCAGAGGAGGAGAAGAGTGTTCAGACCCAGGGTAACCTGCCAGGGGCTACATGATCTGGAGATAGTAGAGCATTACAGGGTGTACAGGGACACCATACAGCAACTTGTTGAGCTGTGTCAGCCACACCTCAGAGCCAGAAATAACAGAGGGCAACCCATCCCAGTGGACAGAAAGGTATGTGTAAGCTTGAGAATACTAGCCACAGGTACCTTTCAAAGGCCAACTGGGGATATCATGGGGATCTCAAGGCATCAGCATCCAGAGTACTCCACCAGTTCCTGGATGCCATGTTACCACATGCCGATGAGCACATATACTTCCCCAAAATGCAGGAGGAGTTGGTCAGCAATAAGCGTCTCTTCCACTGTGTGGCAGACTACCCGGAGGTACTGGGTGCAATAGGCTGCACACATATACACATCAAGTTACCACCCAGTGAGCAGGGTAGGCAATACATAAACTGCAAGGGATACTCCTCCATCAACTGCCAGGTCATGTGCAATGCCCAGGGCATTATCATGGATGTGTGTGCTGGCAGCCCTGGAAGCTATCACGACTCCCACATCTAGCATGCTTCACAGGTGTATCAGGTATTTGCCAGGGAGGACATCCCATATGCACTGGAACCGTGGATGATGACTCCCATCAGAAATGCACACACACCCATGCAAGAATGCCATAATGAGGCACACGCACAAACCAGAATCATCATAGAGCATGTGTTTGGGATGCTGAAATCATGGTTCCCTTGCTTCGACATATCTGGTGGAGCCTTGCAGTACTCTCCAGGCATGTGTGCCCACATCTTCATAGTATGTGCCATGCTACACAATATGATCCTGCGGAAACAGTTGAAGCAGGGACAGACTGGTGAAGGCCCTCACAGCCCACCACCATTGCCAAGGGCCCCACAGGCACAGAGGGACTCAGACCACGAACACCCTGTGCCAGCCCCAGTAGGCAGATGGAGGCATGCCCAGTATGCCCATGCTTTGGCAAAGAGGGAACATATAGCACACATACTGACAGTGTAGGCACATACAGACTGACACCCTTCTCCACCTGCACACACAGTAAACATGGATGGCACACACACACATCCACCTGTAAATTGTCATGTATAGGCATTCTAGTGTGTGCATCCTACATAGGCAGCCCTCAACTATTGTGCACACAACTGCCACTGGCACAAGGTAAGTCAATACCTGAACAGTAAATTAAGCTATCAGCATGTGTCGATACTGTATGTATAGGTTCATAGGTACATAGGTAGGTACTTGCCTGACTGCCCGAGGCCATTCATAAGCCTAGCCAAAATGTGTCTGCTGTCACCACCCCATTGATTAACTAACTGTCCCTCTGTGGAGCAGAGCCAATTGTGGGATCCCTGGGGTGTATCCACTGTTCCTCACCCACTCTGCAAGGATTCCCTGGAGTGTTAGTGAGGGGCTCCGTATAATGTAATCAGGGATGTAGCTCCAAAGCATGGGGAGTACCCATGACAGGAATCTGTCACTCCAGCATCTTCCAGTTATGTCTGTGGCAAGTTGTAGCTCATTACAATGTGTGGCTCACTGTGACATGGATTCCCATAGGTGGAGCATATTCATTAAGCCTGACTTGAACATGACTTTGTTGGCCAGCAAATATCATCTCTGAGTAAATGAGATGCCACTGAGTAATGCAAGAGTTCATGCAGTCTGGCAGCATAGGACACATGTCTGAGACCATTAATCCACTTGGCAAGATATGTTCGTGGCCCTTCCAGCTGTTGGATGTGTCTTCTGAGGTACATCCAAAATGGGTTATCATACTCGATGATGGGATTAATGACTGATGAGTAAAGGGGCACAATAACCTCAGTCTGTCTAGATGTGAACCCTTAAGTAATCAGATGGCCTATATAGACGGATGTCCTAACTACTTCGCAGATATGATTGTCAAAGGAGAGATCACTATCTAATGTAATCCCCACATATCCATTACGTTGTCTAAATTATAGTGTCTGCCACTCATGTGTTAATATGTGTGTGTGTAGTTTCCCAAAATGGAATGACCATGCAGTATGGGGCCTTTAGCCGGAGGCCATGACTCTGACACCCTGTGTTGGTCTATGTGAGGCCCCTTGAAGGACGTCTGTGACAGCTGGACTGTCAGTTATGGCTCCCAGTTTGCAGTAATCACCAAACATGATCTGCTGTAGTCCACCTGTGTTAGCCTGTACCTCTGAGAAGTATATGGCAAACAGTAGGGGTCCCAGGACTGAGTCCTGTGGGACACCAGTTGTGACTGGTCAAGAGTTGGACCTGGAGGCTGCTAGGCTTACCATGTGGGTTCTGTGTGTAAGCCTGTTAGCAAACCAACCTGATGTATGGGTGTATGTACTGGCTGGTGAGTTTAGAAATAATACCTGAGTGGGGAATGGTGTCAAAACCCTTGGCGAGGTCCAGGTAGTATGTGCGAACTACCACACCCCACACCTAAAGTCTAGGTGACTGTAAGATGTCAAACAGGTTCAGTAGGCATGATCTGCACTCAGTCAAGCTGATCTGGGTTGGGTCAAGTGTCTGGAGGTTACTATTGTCTATGTTAATGAGTGCCATGAGAATGTGCTCCATAGCCATGCAGATCAGGCTACTCAGGCTTAAGGGGTGGTTGTTACCATGGTCAGTTGTGTCACCACCTTTGTGGAGTGGAATAGCTGTTGTCATGCACCATTGAATGGGCATGTAGCCTGTGTAGAGGCTGATGTTGAATTGCTATATTAGACGGGGGGGTCACTTTGTCTTGTAGTGACTGCAGGATGCAGTCTGGGACACAATCTGCCTCCATTGACACTGTGTCATGCCATTTGAAAGGGCCATTACCACCTGTATGCCTCTGATGTCTGGGATACTGTATGTTTTGGGTATTGTTGTGGGTCCTGTAGGGGGTGAAGCTTGCACTGAATGTATCATCAAGTGTGTTGGTGATATCAGTAGGGTCAGTATATTCAGTGCAATATTGCACCAGCACAGTGCAAATCTGTGTGTTACTGCTTAGATCCTTGACATAGCCAAAGAAGCCTTTGTGGTCATCTTCTGAATCCATGCCTATTTACCTATGGAAGTCAGCCTTGGATGATTTCATGAGTAACATAAGTGTCTTACTAATACTGGTCATGAATGTCTGCATGTCTTGGGATTTGCTGTTGTTCTGGACTACTGTCCTACTTCTGTTGTATAGCCTGTATATTGCAGGAGTCCAGCAGAGTGGTGTCCTTGTGTAGGAGTAACGAGTCCTGGTTTACCATTGATGGCACGACCCATACATCTTTGTAGGTGCTTATAGAGTGCATTTGTAATTCTGTCTGTATCTTGAGCAGTGTGATCCCTGAGTGTGGGCACTGTGAACCCTCCCACCTCTGTCATTAGTACTGCCAGTTTAGCTGTAGGAAAGGTATTCACTGTGTGTTCCTTGGGTGTGGGAGATGGTTGGGAGTAGAAATCATCAGTGAATAGTTCACGGTCAGATCTAAACAGTGACCAGTTTACCTCTGCTGTAGTGCCATTGTTGCACATGTCGGTGATTACCACTTCTAGTATGTTTTCACCTCTCGTTAGTCCATCTACCAACTGATACAGGCCCTATGAGGTGATAAATCCCAGGAAGTGCTGGCCCTGGAAGTGAATACTCAAGTAGGTTATCCAGTTAAGTGCAGGGTAGCCGACATTGACCATTAACAGTGTGTCTGGTAGGACTGTCATGTTTACCACTGTTTTAAGATAGTTGTAGTTGTGCTCCTGGGTCATGGATGGTTATCTGTAGCAGTTCCCAGTTAGCATTGAAGTCGTGGCTGACATTAGCTGCACATGGATGATCACAGAGGTATCATGCTGCTCCACTAACTTGGAGGTGTAGGTATCCCCAATGAATATAGATACACCCCCACCATGTCTGTGCCAGTCCATGTTCAGTGGCTGAAATGTGTGTTATGGGTTGTAGTCTGGTAGTGCTGATGTGCTCACAGGAGCCTTATACAAGTCCCAGTCACAGAACAGATGATGATGTTGTCCATACTGAGGGGTTCTGTGAGTGCGTGCATGTTGTGAGTACTACCCCTGGTGTTGAGTAGCCTAACCCTCATTGATTCCGCTATTGTGCAGTTCATGGAGGTGAGATTCACCTCTGAGACCTGCCTAAAAACAGTACCATGGGGGCACAAATAGCCTTGCCCAGCATTCCAAAGCCTTAGGCTGACACATGCAAGTTGGTATAGCATTGTTGCAGGCATGTATCCCATCTGTGCTTGTGTCCCATCTTTCCTGAAGGTAACCTACTGGTAAGCAATACAAAGCCAGAAACATATACAAGTCCACTAGCTTCCAAGATAGGCTTTTGGAGTGATTAAGTATCAGTAGTCTGTATGCTCTTGCTGTACTTAACTGTTGTCTGACTACATGGTGATTTTACACTGTATATTGTGATCAGAAAACTCTGTATAATCACATATGATGTTGGAGATGGCCTGCACTGTAGAGGTTCACAGATAGGTAGTAGGCTATCTGCCCAAGGGCATTTAGAAGCATAGCTACAGTGTGGTGGCTTTATCTGCACCATTGATGAAGTAACTGAGCCTCTGTCAAACATAGCCAATGAAGTGATTCCAGGCAGAGTTGCTGGAAGCTGTTGAAGACTGGGGTGCTGAAGGGTGATAGGGGCACACAGTGATCTCAAAAGAGCATGTTAACATAACAACTCAACAGCATTCAATTTCCCCAACAGGTCTTGCAGCTATAAAACTGGAGTGGCTCCCCCACACCCTGGCTGTATGTTTCTGGGACACATGATCCCAGGGGTGTATATACTGTTGCCCAGTCACACATCAAGGTTTCCCCTGAAGTGTGTCAGTGAGGGGCTATGCCAAATGTAGTTAGAATTTTAATGTATAGTCTCTCAATTCATGTGTTATGTTGGTATTTAGTGAAGCTCACTGGGTGTGGGTGGCTCCACCTGTTGTGTAGCCAAGCTTACACATAGGATTCATGGACATAGAAAATAGGCGGAAGGAACGTTAATGTCAATAGTGTAATGGCTACAGCATTTGCATAATATCTGTGCATTCTTGGTTCAAATCCCAATAAAGTCAGAGATGTTTTACATGTTACAAAGTATACTTTAACCACAGCTTGCATATATAGGTAGTATTCCTCAGAATAATAAACATTTGGAACACACATAAACCCATGTGCACTGGAGAGTACAGTTAACAGACAATGTAATGTTACGTATGCACATAGTGAGATGTTACGTCACTGAAATGTATATATCCTGAGTAGTTAGCAGAAGTGGCCATATTTCTATACACAGGTTGTAGGATGTAAACTTTGTTTAACTGTGTACAACCGCTGGTATAATGTTGCACAATCACCTTTAAACCTGCTTACAACTGCTTAAATTAACCTTATTCTGCAGTAAAACATGTCAAATACATCACAGGTGTTGAATCCTGGAACATGCACACCATAGTCGTGGGACCTACCACTAAGCCATCTAATCTGTAAACATGTTTAGTGGTCGTTAGACTACACCTTATACTACAGGCATTTCACAGTACTGACCACAAATGGGACAGTCACTTTGTGTACATATGTACAGTACATTGTAATGTACTGTAATGTGTGAATCAACATATACAAGTCTACATATGTATTAGTGTTACAAATTAATACTAATATATATAATACATATATATATATATATATATATATATATATATACATGTCACTGATGTGTGCACATAGATAGAAATATATATATATATCTATATATATCTATATATATATCTATATATATATATATATATATATATATATATATATATATATATATATATATATGTGTGTATATATATATATATACACATCTATGTACACACTTTCTGACACAGAAGCATTCCAAATGGATAGAAGTGTACGCAAAACACATGCAGCTCTGGTATTTTAACTATTAATATTACCCTAATTCCCCATAGAAGCAATCGTTGCTGTGTATGTGGAAATTGGTGTGGGGGTGGACCTCTGGCTAATGGAATATGCATCAAGGAGGGCCTGTGTCGGATGTTCATTACGTGAACTGGAGGGGTACACATGGAGTATGGGACACAAAACAAGAACCATTCCCATCCATAATACACTCTGTCAGGTCACATTGCAACACTGACTTCAACAAACATATGAACATTAACAGGTATCATACATATGTACACCAACTGACTTACACATTTGTTTGCAATAGTGAGGAATGTCTGTAGTACACTGTACATACTAAACACCATAAAAGTTGTACATATCTCAGATGCTTCAGTGGTAAAGCCAGTGACTGTGGTGTTCATGGTCCCAGTTTCAAGACCTGCAAGGGCTGTTACGTTATTTTGAGGTTCTGAATAAGGGATGTTGGATTCAGGGTGATTAAAGCACTTTTAAGCAGTCATTAGTGGGTTATTGTGCCAGTAAGCAGCGCTTAAACATGACTACATGGATAAGCGCCACACAGGTTTAACCTTTGCTGAACATCACGCAGATCACGGGCAAAGCCGCTCACAACTGCTGAAATGTGCGTTAATCACACTTGCACTACCAGTGCCTGCTCTGGGAGGTAAAATGACCACCGCCAGGATCAGAACATGCGACCATGTACACAATCTTCACAGTAACCTACCACTAAGCTACCTGAGATGTATCAACAGCAGTTGTGTATTCTGACCGGTTAAAACACAAAAGGGAGGATTGTGTGGAAATAGGACAAACCGCCATGTACCCAATGAAAGGTGTATGCTAGTATGCTATATATATATATATATATATATATATATATATATATATATATATATATATATATATATATATATATATATAAATATCTATCTATATATATATCTATCTATATATATATATATATATATATATATATATATATATATATATCTATATATATATATATATATATATATATATATATATATATATATCAACATATATAGACAGAGAGAGATATATATCGATATATAAGGATATACATATATATGTAGATATATAGATAGGTTAACAACATCTACACAACCATGGAGGTACATAGAAATGGGATACCTACCAAATACCGAATGCTTGACATACCGACGTGCGTAATCCCGAGACTTAATGACCGAAAGACCGCAGTACCGAAACACCAGAAGCGCGAGTTTTAAAATCACGATGTTAAGGGACTTTGAGTTAGTGCTTCTGGTGTTGCGGTTTAGGTAGGTTACTGTGTGTAAGTGTGTTTCTCAGGGCTTTAGTGTGTGTAAGTGTGTGTTCTGAGTGTGTTGTGTGTTTGTAGGGGACTGTAATGTGCAGGTTTGCCTTGTTTGTCTGTTTGTGTGATCTTCAAGGTAGAATATTAAAGTAGGGGTGTGTGGGGGGCACAGCCACCCACATGGGGTGTGTAGGGGGGCTTTCCTCCCTGCTCATATGTAGTGTAGGATGGTTTGTTTGGATGTGGTGGGTAGCAGTGTGTCTGTGTGTGTGTGTGTGTTCTGTGTTTGTGTTACTTTTGCAAGTTTGACTGTCGCGAGTTTGAGTGTTCGGTAATGTGGGGTTTGGGAGTCTGGGCCTGGTACTGTGGGCATCGGAACTTTGTGCGTTCGGGATTCCGTAGGTATCCAGTATACAGCGGTTGAAGTGTTCATATAGGAGTATAACATGGACCATAGCAATCACACATTCCGCCATGACCAAACTATATGAACAAAGGATATGGAGAGTATATGCCTATACATTATTACAAATATGTGCTATGGACATTAGCCAAAGAGGGACAGTCACCAACACAACTCCAGGGACTGCAAATACCTATGACAGAAATACACAGACAAATTTCATGTAGCAACACTTTATTACATTCCGATGTAGTGCCGAAATGATTCAAGGACTATCATCACCTGCATGCTATACAGGAACCATTTAACAGTGTCTTAATGAATCAGCCTGCAATTGCCATAGTATTAGTCCACTAAAGGATAGATGTTCAAATAGGGCAGGAACCCTCACACACATATTGAATACGTATAAAAGCAGTTCCTACACACCTGCATCTGCTATGTACACCCACCAACATCTCCCCCACACCCAAACCAATTACAATACATACTGTAATAACATTACAAATCATTCACTCACTGTAAGACATCTGCTGAAGCCTTAACATACCTTGTCAGAGACACACCAACATGGCCCTATGTGAAATAGTTGCTGTTATACAATGGAACAGCTGCTAATATTACAGGGTTTGTTTGCACTAATCCCATTTCAGAGGGTTGTATGTACACCAGGAAGTGTTACCAATTACTGATTATCAGCACAGTATGATACACATTTACACCAAACCAAAGATGTCTGGTGAGCACACTGTAAACCACCTAACATTATATGCATAGCCATACAGCCTTGAGCTGCTCAAACATCCTTGCCAAACTGCAACATCTGCAGAAGTATCAGGTTCAAACAAACCCTGCATAAGTAGCAATGTTCTGAAATATAACAGCTTTACTCACATGTAGAACAACATCTTCTAGGCATTACACACAATCCACAGGAGTCCTGAAGCTAACATATCTCTGTGTGTCTCCATATAGCTGTTGCAATACATCACAAACAACACATCCAGGCCTTCTTCCTCACAAGTAAGGCAAAGGGACAACGCCCAAGTGAAGTACTCAATTATTCATCACTGTTGCCATGGTATTGGCTAATGGAGTAGCTGCACAGCTGATGTGCATGTAATTAACTACTTTGGAACACCATTTGATGGTCAGGATAGCACATGTTACTGATATCTAACTATAAAAGGATGGCTTGTCACACATTCAAACCATCTGTATATACCAGCAAAACATTACAAAGAAGATTGAAACACAAACTGAAAAAGATTGAAATAACAGTCAACAACACCTCGAGTTACTAATAAGGTATGTAGAACACTTAGTATGTCTGTGTATGTAATACCTGTTCTGTAATAATTAAAGTGTACGCAATGCATATGGTGGAAACAGCTTGTAGTGATGTATTGTTGAACATAATAATGCTTGTAGTATTTGTGTGTACTGCTGTAGGTCACAAGGCAAACACCTCATACACCACAAGGGATGCTATATAAGGTCTTTGAACCCAACAATTCCTCTCCAGCCACTGTCAGTGACAGGGTTGGTCCAACAAGTATGTGCTATAACAGGGGATAGTATATGTTGATAGATTGTAACAGTAGGCATATGTATGGGTGTATTACTGAGAATAACATGTCAAAGGTGGGCCTACCGTGCAATTATGATTTGCATTGTGGGATATTGTGCCAATAACTGTGTAATGTACAGTATTGTAGGCAGATCTATATTACATTTTACATAGCATTACTGTTATGTTAGGCAAACATTAGTTATGCCTATTGGCATTTACAATACACAATGACAGGACACCTATGTCTTGTAGTCATCTGACAGTTTATCAGCATGATAGCAAAGTAAAATGGAAGAGCTAGTTAACTATCCATGCACATAAGACATGTAACAGGTTCATAGGTAGGTACTAGGCTGTCTGCCCAAGGGCATTTATAAGCCTAGCTAGAGTGTGTTGGCTTCCGCCACCCCCTTAGGTCAGTTCCCTGTGCCACTGAACAGCAGAGCCATTAGTTCCCTGCACCTCTGTCTAGCAGAACCACTGCAGTGATTCCCGGGGTACATGTCTGTCTCCCATCTACCCGTCAAGGTTTCTCTTGAAGAGTGCTAGTGAGGGGCCCTGCCTGATGTACATTGGAATCATGTTCCAAAGCATGGGGAGTTTCCAGGTTAGGAATCTATCCATCCAGCACGTCCTAGTTATCATTGTGGTTAGGTATATATCCCTAGAGCATGTGGCTCTCAGGGGCTTTTGTTTAGGTGGAGTATATCCAGCAATACTGGGTTGGACATGGGCCTTGTATGTCAAGCAGAGATCACCTGTGAGTACGCGGTATGCAACTGAGTACAGCTGAAGTTTCTTTAGTTGGGCTGCATAGGTCATCTGTTTGAGGTCAGTAATCCTCTTGGTGTGGTACTGTTGTGGTCTTCCAAGCTGTTGCAGTTGTTTTGTAAGGTACATTCCAAATGGGGTGTTGTATTCTTTAATGGATCTAATAAGTGATGAGTAGAGAGGCACAATGACCTCCTTTGTTTTGGATGCAAACCTATTTGAGATTGGGGGGCCACGCAGAAGTATATTCTAATCACCTTGGCAATATGGTTATCAAAGGAGAGATTGCTATCTACTTGGGTTCCCAGATCCCTTATTACTTTTTCTGTATGTAGGGGACTACCACCTATGTGGTAGCCTGTGGGTAATTAGTTTTTTCCAAAGGGGATGACTATGCACTTTTTGGTATTCAGCTTGAGGCCATGATATTGACACCAGGTATCTGTCTCAGTGAGACCCTTCTGGAGGGTGTCTGTATCAGCTGGGGAATCAATTATGGCCCCTAGTTTGCAGTCGTCTGCAAACCTTTTCAGCCAAAGTCCTCCTGTGCTTGACTGTACCCCAGAGAAGTATATACCGAACATGAGGGGTCCTAGGACTAAGCCCTGGGGGCGCCACTTGTAACTGGTTTATAGTCAGACCTAGGGTCTGCAACTCTCACTGTGTGGGTTCTGTCCACAAGCCAATTTGCAAACCATCTCATGACGTAGGGGTTAATGTTCAGGTTGATAGGTATGTCTATAATACCAGAATGGGGAATGGTGTTGAAAGCCTTTGTGAGGTCAAGGTAGTCTGTGTGGACCTCCTTACCCTCATCTAATGCCTTGGTAACTGTCTCAAAGAAGTCCACCAGGTTTAGGAGACATGGTTTGCCCTTAACAAAGCCAAACTGGGTGGGGTCAAAGGTTTGGAGGTACCCAATGTCTCTGTGAATGAGATCTATGATGAAGTGCTCTATAGTCTTGCAGACCAGGCTAGTCAGGCTTATAAGGCAATAGTTCCCGGGGTCTGTTGTGGTGCCACCTTTGTGGAGTGTGATAACTGTTGCTGTGCACCACTCTGTGGGTACGTTGCCTGTAGAGAGGCTGTGTTTGAACAGTGTGTTTAGGTGAGGGGTTAGTTCATTTTGGAGCTCTTGTAAGACACAGCCTGGGACACCATCTGGTACCATTGAGGCTGTGTTCTTGGCTTTGGATAGGGCTGTTTTAACCTGAGTGTTGGTGATTGCCGGGGTTGTACATTCTTCTAGTATAGTTATGAGCCCTTTCGGGGGTGAGAGCGGTGTAAAGTTTGCACTGAACCTGTCTGCCGAAATGTTGGCAATATCAGTTGGTTGAGTGTATTGTCTGCCAGTCTGCACCAACTCAGAGCAGATCTGAGAGTATCCACTTAGGTTCTTGACATAGCTAAAGAACGCTTTGTGGTCATCGTTAGAGTCCTTGGAATTATCTCTTTCAAAGCTAGCCTTGAAAGAATTTATGAGGGACCGTAGTGTCTTGCTGATACTGATCAGGGATGTATTTCTTTCTAGGGATTTCACTCTTATCTGTACTAGTTTCCTCCTTCTATCGTAGAGTCTGTTTATGGCAGGGGTCTACTAGATAGGTTGCCTTTTCTTGGAGGAGTGAGTCTTGGTTTGCCTTGGGATAGCACAATCCATGCATTCCTGCAGATGATCATAGAGTGCCTTTGCATAGGTTTCAGCATCCTGGTCAGCATTGTCCATTATCATGGGGGCTGTGAACCTTTTAACCTCGGTCTTAAGCAATGGGAAGTTTGCTTTGGAAAAGTATTTCACATTGGTTTCCTTTTTTGCGGTTGTGTGTGGAATGTGAATATCCAGAGTGATTAGCCCATGGTCTGATCTAACCAGCGAGGGGTTGATGTCAGGTGTGGAACACTGGTCGTCCATGTTGGTGATGACCAGGTCCAATATGTTGTTCCCTCTGGTTGGGGTGTTGACCAGTTGATCCAGGACGTTTGAGTGTATACATTCATGGAAGCGCTGGGCAAGGGAGTTAGTACTTGAGTAGTTCTCCCAGTTAATGTTTGGGTAGTTGAAATCACTCAGTATTAGGGTGTTTGGTAGGACCATCATATGTCCCAGTGTCTCCAGAAATGCAGATTGTGGGTCCTGGGTCATGGTGAGTGATCTGTAGCAAATCTCCAATTTGGAATGCAGTTATGGCCATTGTTAGTTGCATTTGGATGATCTGTGATGCATCGTGCTGCACCACTAACCTGGAGGTGTGAGTATCCTTGATGAATATGGATACGCCCCCGCCATTTGTGTTTCAGTCTGGGTTCTGTGGCCAAAAGGTGTGGTATGAGTTATAGCCTGGTAGTGCTGTGGTGCTCTCTGGAGCCTTAAACCAGGTTCCTGTTACTGCACAGATATCGATGTTCTCCATACAGAGGAGTGCTTCAAGTGCATGCAATGTGAGGTCCAGATTTCTGGAGTTGAATAGCATTACCCTCAGTTTATGGTTACTTGTGCTATATACGGTGGTGGGTTTGTCTTTTGAGCCTTGCATTAAGGTCCACATTGCTTAATATCCACCTCTATAGTATTGTTTGCAAGCAATTACAGCTGTGCATGTGTACATGTTCTGCAAATGTGTACTGACCCTTGTTCAGGGCTGTGCCAAATGGCTATGTGCACACCTACATAAAGTGGATATTGACAGTGGAGACACACTGGTTGAACGTTTAGGTTTGTGTAGCTTAACCTCTCATTGGCAGACTAACAGCTGCTTGGAAATATGTGGACAGTACTGGTAATGAAACAGGGTGCATATCATCTTTAACTCTAATGTGACATCTGCTGTAGAAGTGTAAGATGTAGGAAACCACTGCTCATGTGTAATAGCTGCTTCATAGGTGATGGCTTACACTATCTGATCATATCCTGATCATGTCAATATTGGTAGCAGAGTCTATTGATATTTGACTCTGTGTGGGGAGTGGGTGTCTGTGGTCAACAGAGCTCATGGTTCTGGTGGGTATGTGAGCATATACCCAAACAAGGATACAGACCTGTTGACACGTGCATCATCTGTACTCAACTATCAGGATGTGATGTGGCCCTCAGAGGGGGACTGCTACTAAAGGTAGCTACCATGTTCCCGTAATAGCTAGTGTTGCCACATCCATAACACATTTATGTACTTGTGAGCATCACTGTCTAAAACATCTGCATAAGCAGTAAGTAAACTAAATACAGTACATGGTACTTGTAGTACTGAATGCTCATACAGGCATGTCCACTAGTCAGCTACTGGTGTTTACTAATGTAGCTTTGTGTATGTGGCCATCCTGGGGGAATGCAATCTCTAAGACATGTACACTGCAAAACTCGCCTAACACAACACCCCACATATTGTCTGGGATGCAGCTACAGGGGTGAGCTTGGAGGCAGTCCATTCTACACCCATGACTGTGAATCTACAGTCCTGCCCCTGGCTGCTGTGCATCCCTGGCTCCGGCGTTCACATTCTCCTGCACTTGTGTTCCTGCCTATCCTGCTCTAACCTCCTGAATGCACCCTATCGGACGCCCATACTAAGAACCCACATACAAGGACATTTAAACTCTAAAACTAAAAACCCATCTGCTTCCTGCAAGGAATTTTCAGTGAAAGTATGTGCAGTGCTTTAACCATTTTGCAATATTTAAAGGTAATACATACTTTCTAGTAGGTCACTGTACGCTTCCCTGACAGGTTAGCCAGCAGCCCTTTTCTTGTCCATTAAATAACCCTACTCTCCCTCTTATATTTTTACTCCTAATCTGTCTCAATATAATTCCTTCCTTCCCCTAACCTGATATTTCCCCTATAGGGGTCTCTGTTGTATCAAACTGACTGCCCACTAGGAAGCGCTCTTCTACCGTTCTGCTGTCTCTACTATCTTTCCCACTCTTCACCTTATCTTACCCACATAGTTCATAGACAACTCTTCTACTGCTCTCTCCCTCACTATTCTCCCTGGATTACCTATCCACTTCTCCACTCTACATATACCCATCTCTATCCCTCATAAAGCCTCCAAACTTCTTCTACTGTTATCTCTTTTATATATCTACCTACAAACCTAATTTGCTGTCAGTCTTTTAACTTACTTCTTAGCAGTGCAAACCTACCTTCTGGCTCTCACACTCTACTGATTGTTTTCCTCCCATTTCTCCTTCCTTTGGCTCTTCCCGCTCCATTCGCCCTGCAGGCTCACTCCGCTCCCCTACCTTGCCCCCAAATCGCACCCACCACAGGACATCTTCATTTATTCCTGACTTACCCCTCCCACCCATACCAATTAACTAATCACAGTCCTCTCCTTATTACCCCTCCCACTCTTACTCCTCCCACTCTACTTGACCTTCACTCTTCACTACACTTAGTCTCTTTCTCTCCCCTGTAAAGAATCACAACCCCATCTACTTCATTTAGTTCTCCACCCCTATTATCCTGCTCACTTCCTCTACATTTCTCTCTTCAATCCCTCCCTTCTGTAAACATGCCCTCCCTAATCCTTTATACTATCCGTGTCCCATGCTCCCTTCTTGTACTACTAATTCCCTCTTTATTTTGCTACTTCTTACTCTTACAAAACACCCCATGCCTACCTCCTACTCAAACTATCCCTTGCACTCACCTGCAACCATTTCTATCAACCCACTTCCACATCATATCATCCTCTCTTATTCCTCCTAACTTACTGTACCTATTCCATCCCAAACTCTTCTCCACTACTACAAATACCTTCACTCTTAAACTACTACTAGCCCCAAACAGCTTCCTACTTAAACCCAAAAGGCTAAAAGTTATTCCCTATAATGACCTAGCCTTATCTGGAGATATCCATCCCAACCCTGGCCCTTGCCTCACAAATAACAACTCCTACCCCCATCCCCTACTGCTTCTATTGCACACTCCCCTTCCCCCCTCTTCTTCTTCTGCTTCCTCTCTTAACACCCTTAAGTTCTTCACTATCAATGCCCAGAGCCTTAATAACAAAATACACCAAATACAAGCTTGGATTTTCCACAACCAACCTGACATCTTAGCCATCTCTGAAACCTGGCTAAAACCCCATATTGCTACCTCTTGGTTTCCAAATCCATAGAAGTGACCGTTTAAACAAAAAGGTGGAGGCTCTGCACTAATCTACTTCAACCTTCTTTCATTAATCCCTCTACAAATTCCAACTCCACAATTTAAAAATTCTGAACTAACAGCTAGTCTCCTACGACTAAATAAACAAAAATATCTGCATTATCTCCCTATATATCTCTCCAGGCGACAACATCTCTACCCTTGAAAATATTCTTCACTGGGCCTCAACTGAAATAGAATTTGAAACCTACATTCTAGGCGATGTTAATATTAATTGGAATAAAATTAACTCTCCTTCCCCCTCCCTATTCATTAACCTCTACAACTTCACCCAAGTAATCCACACAACCACTCGTCCTAACAAAAACCACCCCCCAGGATCCATCATCGACTGGATCCTAGTCTCCCATCCAAACAAAATAACTATCTCTGGCACTATCCCAGACACCTTCAGTGACCATCTCCCTGCTTTCATACATCGCTCAGCTAACTCCATCCAATATCAACACCATTATATGCACACTCGTAATCTCAGCAACTTCAACCCTACAAATTTCTCAAACACTTTTAAACATATTAACTGGCAAATCCTAAACACTCTTCCCCTTGACAATGCTGTTGAACATTTTAACTCTATCTTCCTAAAAACTCTCAACTCCCAAGCCTCGCCAAGAAACAAACGAGTCAAGGCTAATTCTACTCCTTGGCTAGCCAAAGAAACAAAACAAATCATGCATCGCAGGGACAAATCCTGGAAGCTATACCAGAAAAATAAGATGCCTTCTACCTTGCTTCAATACACCCAACTCCGCAACCAAGTAAAAAAAACTAATCACCTTGGACAAAAATAACTACTATAATAAACTTCATTCCAACAATAACAAGAACCCAAAACAATTCTGGAAATCTGTTAATTCCCTGCTCCATCCAGGGTCCAGGAATAATCCCTGCCCTGACCCTAGCATAACTGACTCAGAACTTAGCTCTCACTTCAATACATTTTTTACAGAATCCATAGCTAATCTAACCAAATATTTTTCCAGACAATAATCCATCCAACTCTCTTTCCTCTTCTCCTAACAACCCTCATAACTGTCCTCTTTATTTCCAGCTCAAATCTGTCTCAACTACTTTCATAAAAAGACTCCTATCCAAACTAAAGCCATGCTCAAATGCCCCCAACAACATACCCTCCTCCTTCCTCAAATCTGCTGCTGAAGGTATTGCTCTCCCTATCAGCATCCTAATTAACATATCTTTAAAAGAGTTGTATGTACCCAAACTTTGGTGATCTGCCTTCATTCTACCTCTTCACAAAGGAGGCAAAAACACCAATATCTCCAACTTCTGCCCAATTGCCCTACTCTCGCCAATATCAAAAATTCTAGAAAAATATGTCCACCACCATCTTATGCCTTTCTTAACTCAGAACCACCTCATAACACCCACCCAGCATGGTTTCCGCCCTGGCCACAGCACCATTACTGCCTTACTATCATTCTTAGAAACAGTAAATCGATCCCAGGATTCTGGATTACTAGTATCCACAGTACTACTAGATCTTTCAAAAGCTTTCGACACCATCTCCCACAAGCACCTTCTCTTTCATCTCTCCAACCTTCATCTCTCCCCTGACACCCTATCCTGGTTCTCCAGCTACCTATCAGACAGATCTCAAGTTGTCAGATGGAAGAATTCTACCTCCACCTTCTTGCCAACACCCACCGGTGTTCCACAGGGGTCCATCCTCGGACCTATACTCTTCAACATCTTCATAAATAACCTTCACACTGTCATCCCTGACACAACAGTTATCCAATACGCTGATGACTCTACCTTAGTCTGTGCTGCCTCTAACCTTCCTGAACTATTGACTAAAACCCAAATAGCTTTTTCCACTACTGAGAACTGGATGCACCACAACCATCTCTCTCTCAACTCTAATAAATCTAAAATACTTCTTTTTCCTCCCTCCAGGGCTTTCTCTTTTGACAAAAATGCTTTCAAAGTCCTAAGCCAAAACAACACTGCTATAGAAGTGGTCCCCTCTGCAAAACTCCTTGGCATTACCATGGACGAACACCTTAAATTTGAGATCCACATACAACAAAACATAAAGAAAACACACCAAAAGCTAGGTATGCTCTATAGGAATAACCGCTTTCTCTCCAACTCCTCCAGGCATACTATAGCAACTACCTACCTCCTTCCTTCTTTACTATATGAAGCCCCTCTTCTAACTAACCTGTCTTCTTCCAACACCTCTAAACTCAAAATTTGCTATAATAAGATCTCTAAATTTGCAACTAAATCCAAAACCTCTACTCACCACTGCCTTACGCTACAATCTGTGAACTGGCTGGAACTCTCTAACCACCTAGAATATCTCCAACTAACCACTGCTCACAAATTAATATTCTATCCAGAGAAATGCCCAGCCTTAACAAATATCCTTCCCCATACATCCCAATCAGATCTCTGAGATCTGAACACCAACATTTAGTCTCTATCTACAAACCCAAATGTCCTGCAGGCCAACTCCTTCTCTCTTTGTCTCTAGGCAAAAAATGGAAATCTCTCCCTCCTTCACTTAGAACTATACCTAACTCTGAATCCTTCAAGACCCAACTTTTCTCATACCTGTCTACTAAACGTAAATGTTCCTGCTTTCACCCTACATAAACTCTAAGAAATTTCCCCTTTTATCTCTCCATACTCCTTGCTACATGCTTCCCTACTACTTTATTTTCTAGTCTCCTAAAACAAACCTAAGCTAGCATCCTCAGATTAAGCAAGCTCTCTCTCTTGACTCCAAGTATCTAAACATTGTAAATATCAAGTAACCTTAGATGCTTATTTTTCACACAGTTGAAACGTATTGCTCTGAATGTAAATACCTGTAAACTGTGTTATCTGTTGTCTTTAATTGTGTTTATAATGTACAATTGAAGCATTTGCTGTTCCTAACTGTACAAATTTATATATGTATTTTACCTTTGCATTATGTAACCTTTTTGTATTTGTGTTGCTTATGGAGCTTTTCTCCCCGGGCCTCCGCTGAAAATGGGCACATTCTGGCCCAGTGGACTTCCCCAGTAATCAAACTGAAAATAAATAAATAAATAATAAATAAATATCTGGACTAGACAGTCAAGAGGTGTAGGTTAACACATGCATTCCATCACCACAACCAACGCATACCCTTACCAGAACACATAAGGACACATACATGCCACCAGAATTCACACACATCCACAGAGGCCTCTAAGTTTCTGGCTAAGCAAGAGGCCTCCCAAGTTGGAATAGACAGGCAACAGGATACAAAGACTGTATGAAAGTTTGCATAATTGTATCACTGCTCAGAACACGTGGCCAGAAACATGGCCAACAGTATGCATTTGTGAATGCAAACTCTAGCACTATGTTACACACCAAGCTATATGAGGACAAACGTACTGTCAACTACCTGTCTGCCATGATTAGCCACATACCCATACACTCAAACCACCTTTTGAACTATACACATGTCTCTGGCATATTCTATGTTGTTGTGCAGGACCTGTGATGCAGTAGCCTTGACTTCATGGAAACACATGTAGGAACCATCAGGTCTTGTAGCCCATGCAGGCATGTCCCAAGTCCTGGGTAGCATTCTGACATTGGCCAGAATGATGCAGCAGTACAGGGACAAGGATTGTATTCCACAATTGTGTAATGTACTGGTGTAATTCAAAGAGTATCCAACATCTCCCTGCCTGGGATAACATGGTTGACAGACCATAATGCTTTGCCAGACAGGGCCTGCACCTGTCACCCCTGAGAATCTGGATACTGGCAATGGCCTGTGATTCCCCTATAGTGCCCTCATCATACCAAGTTCAAGTGAAAATCCACTGTTGCAACAGGGACAACCAAAAAATACTGTGGGTCTTGATACTCAATTATATAAATCAAGTATTCAATATGGACTCACTTATGGTAATCTGAAACATGGGGAACATATCTGCAGTGATAGTTATGTTTCAATGCTCTGGAGAGCACCCCTGCATGACCATGTTATAACACATACCTCACATCATGACCATCACCCTTTATTGGTACATATGACCCACAGGTGTGTCCAACTTCCTGAGGGATATGTACACCCCCACACTAGTTGCACTTGCACAACATAAGATGCATTATGCTCAGCAACTACCTTTGTGCCAAAGTTTAATCCAAAATGCACCTTGTGACAGATCATCCACCATGCCTCAGAATTCCCAACTGCCATTGTGCTGTAATGGGGAATACCAGTTTTGAGACAGGAAACCATAATCATGGCCACTCAGCTATCCCATTATGAACTGGGAAGACTCATCATGCACCAACACCTGTGCTCAATGCATGTTGGATGTCAGCAACAGCAATGACCTGGATCACCATAGTCAAACAAACAGGGCTAACAGTATGCCACACATGGTCAGTCTCCAAATAAAATTTTATGCTCCTTAAGAGCGAAGTGATGACTGTCATGGCACCCATGCAGATGTACAATGCATGTGCAAATGCTGAGTCCTACACAAATGCACTTTAAGCACTCACATATGTGCAGTGATTATGCCATTGAAACAGGAACAGGATTCAACCAAACACAAACATGAAGGCAAAACGGTGGTACCCTGCCTTAAACTGTACCACGGAAGGTAGTGACCCTTGCAAGAGTTAACACACATGAGTGGAAGATAACCCATGGTCAGCCTCTGTAAGATGCAGATACACCATATAATGCCACACAAAGCTCCTGTGAAACTAATCATCCACACAGAGGATTCCATAGCTGTGTCATGAAACATAATGGCAACAACAAGACCTGCTGTGCTTCACAGCATTATGGCGTGAGAAGCACTGCACCTACGGAAATAGCACCTGTTCATCCAGATAGGGTCTTGGATAACATAAACACACTGCCCCCCCCAACAGGTACACATTCATATATCCATGTACACTACAGAGCCCATGTAACCACAACTATGCAGGTACAAGCTGCACTCAGGCTGCATGGGACCTGTCCACATCCCAGGTCGTATCATACACATATGTCAAAACAATTTGCTCTCCACATAATCATGTCAGGCTCTGTACACACTGAATGGTGCACACCAACAGTTATCACAACCCACAAAGGGGGAGACACCACTGATAATATGATTTACTGCACTACTACCCTGCTGAGTCTGGTCTGAAAGGCCATGAACCTTGATCAACTTATTTGATGTCAGCAGTACAGATGTAGATGACAGTAAGGTTGACTTCACACAGAATATCATAACCTTGCCAGGTCATAGGACATCATCACCCATACTGTATTCCAGCTACACTCAGTATACTAGATGTACATTCCTATGTCACAGGAGTGTTTTGCAACTGGACTGCTGACAGAGCCAACACTACAGAAGGTGTCTGAATAATACATGCACATCACACCAGTGCCAGCTACAGTAAGACAGGGTTAATTCATTGTACTCCCCCTCATTGCAGTCTATACCACACAGACTAACACAGAAGGCATCTGCCTATTGAAGTATGTGAATGACTATGATCTAGGAGCAATAGCTGACTCAATGAGTGTTGCAGTCAACATACAGAAGGGGCTTTGTGGGTGAGGTGTGTGACATATGGCCACAATCTGACAGCTACATATTGCATTGTCACCCCTATTTTAATAACCCTGTACTCATGAACTACCACCTAGGCAGCGGTCAACATAATGCACACTGTGTGTAAGGGATGCAGCTGGACAGTTGTCTTTCCTGTGATAGTTACATCACCACACCTGTCAGGTAGTCATAAGTGGCAGCCCTAATCATGACAGGGTGCCATCCATGAATATAGAGATCATTGTTCAGCCATACTCAACATTCAAGTGACCCATAACAGACCACCTATTTCCTTTAAGGGGTATTGTCCATGTTCAGATGGCCCACACCAGCCTTCCCAATCCCCATCTCCACTATGTAGCATGATGCCTACCCTGAATAAAGCCATGTCCAACCCAGTGATGTTGGTCATGCTACACTTACACATCCTAATCTCAAACACATACTTCATGGACATCCACCTTCCTAGTTCAAGGATCACCACATGCTAGACAGATCCTTGTCCCATACACTATACATACTCCTGCCATACTATGCATCATTGTCCAGCAAAGCTGCACATTGCCCCTCTTTCAGACATGGTGTGATGACCACATGATAAATATATCATTAACCTTGTGGATCAGTTATGTGGCACTGCTTGACCTGGCCCCAGAAACCCACCTGTCCAGCTACAGCTAGGTAACCTTTCATCCTAGGCTCATACATGGGCCAGGGCATATAGCCTACTAATTGACTTTGACTATGCATGCTATAGTTTGATATCCAACCCTGCAAATTCCATCAGGCTAGCCAGTGTCCCATGTGTATCACATGTGCAACACAGGTGATACATGGCAGGATGTTGAACTGCTGTACAGTGCCATGTAGATGTATATGGCAAAACACATACATATAAAACCTTCCATGAGCAAGTCTGCAGGGTCACAGGTCATGTCCGTTAAGGCAGTGTAGGTCTTTATATGTGACATATACACAGCATCAAGGTTGACTGCATTAATGTGGACACATCCAAGCATGTGCTGATAGGTAATAACACCAGTACAGGCAAACAGACATGCCCACATCAAGACAGTATCCACATGGAGTATGAGCAATGTCATCAGGTGACACACACCTATATGGTGATAATATCCAATCACCATTGAGTGCCAAATGTGTGTGACACAAACATGTCAGTGGTGTCAGTGTCACGTAGATTTGCAAAGACAACTATTTAATCGTAATAAATGTGATGTATGTTCAGCTGTACCTCTGTACATCTCTGTGAGTTACTGTGACCTGTCTCCATTATTATGTCTTCCAGGTATGCTGCATGCAAGGCTGCCACCTCATAACTGCTTGGAGGATGAGGTCCTCATCCCATACCTACTTGATAATCATCATGTACTGTTCAGCCATGTGCCACAGGATGCAAAGCAGCGGGATGCCCTGTGGCAGGAACTTCGCAGGGGGGCTAATGATGTGGGTGGCCACAACCGCACATACCAGCAGGTGCGCAGACACTGTACAGACCTAATTAGATGGGTGAAACAGTGTGCGAATGCAATCGCCAGGGAACAAGGTGCAACAGGTGGTGGGCCACTAACCCAGCCCCCACTCACATGTACCGAGGAGCTACTGGCCAACCTGGGGACACCTGCAGAACAACATCCATAAGCCTTAGCTGATATCGTGGAAGTAGGTGTCTCTCAACCACTGAGCCTGGAATTGCCTG
Source organism: Protopterus annectens (assembly GCF_019279795.1). Classification (NCBI taxonomy): domain Eukaryota; kingdom Metazoa; phylum Chordata; order Ceratodontiformes; family Protopteridae; genus Protopterus; species Protopterus annectens. The sequence goes on from NC_056726.1 coordinate 702,404,319, forward strand.
GTAAGTCATTACTGCACATATAACAACTATATTTCATATAGTTACATGTGTCACTGTACAATATGTCATGTAACATCATATGCAAGGCATGTATACACACATGTCGCATACTATAGTATGCTACTCTGTGTATGTATAGTCTATTGTACTGGTGTATGTGTTAACATGCACATTGCACCCTGTAGCTATCATACAGGTGTGGATAATGATCATACTGCTGTGTCACTCCTATTTAGGTACCTCTGGCATTCTGCTGCAACAACAGCCCATTGCAGGTGAAACTGTTATTATTTATCAGGCATGTTAATGCATAGATCTATCTTCCATGTGGCCATTTACCACATGTACACATAATGTATGGTCCTGTCACAATATGCATTTCGGACCTGCAATGCATCACAATGGCTACCCATGTGCAATAACTGAAAACTATGTGAAACACTGACATGAAACATCACAAACTGTCATTGCCAGATGTGTGGACAGCTGTGCATACAATGGTGGAGGTGTTGTTCACTGCAGGGACATGTACTACAGATCTGAACTACACATCTGGAGAATACAAACAGTACTACACAGTAAGCTGGAGTATGGCCAGCCCACAGGATTCATCGGTGTGGATTATACCCCTGCTATGAATGTCACACAATGTTATGCGGTATGTGACATGTCCATGACATTTAGTGGGCTGGCTGCAACACTGCCTAACTATCCAGAAAAACATATCCCACATACCAAACATACCACCCTTTGTCTGCATAACCTTGTCATCAGTGGAGCATATGACATCTATGGGTGTATGTCATATGGGACAACATAGACATGTGAAATAGATGCCTGTCACAACCATTTGGCCAACACATGTTCACACATGGCCATGGAGGATGGCCAGAGACATGAAGCAACATACACAGTAGAAGTGATGTGCGTGTGTGTACACCCTGTTGTACATTGGCTCCACATGATCCAACTATTGCCTTTGTGTAATGGTTATATTACAGACGTGGAACACTAGACATCCTACAAGCCTGTGCACATCATGTGTAGGCATGACATCAATCCACACATAAGATGTGTTGAACATCTTGAGTGTGTCATGACATGACAGCAGTCACCTGTACAGTATTCACATACATACACAGACAACCACATCAGGCCACAGATACAGTACATTTCCCTTGCTGGTGTCAGACATCACTGTCATCCTTGTTCCTCATGTGTTTGTGTGTGGTACATAGATGTCATGTGGGACATGGTGTACCGAAGAGTTTGCCATGTCTGGCCATAGTTGCCAGGCAGCAGCAATATGGTTGCAGATGTGCAGTGGTGTCATCCGTATACCCTTCAGTGACCTGTGTCACACATTCCACATTATGGTTTAGTGTGCATACACCTCAGTGACGTGGGTTACATTCCACAGTATAAATGTATTGTATCTGAACACAGTCATGGCTATGAACTGTGTCTGTAACTCACACTGTATAGCAATATAGAAGCCACATGATTCCCTGCTATGGCCATGCACATCAGCTAAATGTGCAGTATATCAGTAGGGCAGAGACAGACAACACTGCGTCAACCGAAGGCCATGTTAGTATAACACATTCCTGCATTGGGATACCATTACTCCACTGTATATTTGACAGGACACCATTGTGTTAAACATGTATGCATGTCATTGCACACGTCAGCAGATCACATGTCATATTATATGTGATTGTCAAGGTCATATGCCACATATCAGACAGGTGTACTGTTAACCTGTGCTGGTCTACATGGTGTACCACAGGGATGTATGCTAACTACTACTATAATTGTGTAATGTGCATGCCTTCTGCTATGACACATGCATGCTGTTGTGTGCAACCCAGGGATGTATGATAACTACCACTATTATTGTCTGAGCTGCATGCCATCTGCCATATCACATGCATGTTGCATGCCTTCTGTCATATCACATGCATGTTGGGTGCCATAATGTGTGTCTGGTGTGTGTGTCTGTGTCTGTCTGTCTGGTGTGTGTGCGTCTGGTGTGTGTGTGTCTGGTGTGTGTGTCTGTGTCTGTGTGTCTGGTGTGTGTGTGTCTTTGCCTGTGTGTCTGGTGTGTGTGTCTCTGTGTCTGTGTGTCTGGTGTGTGTGTCTGTCTCTGTGTGTCTATTGTATAGATTGTTATGTACAGTTCTTGTCTGCTCCTCACAGGTGTTGATGTAGGTGTGTTCCCCTCCTACGGTCCATCTGATGTTAGTGTCCCCACAGACTCTAGCAGTGATGATGAACATATGAGGCACAGGCAGGGTTGTCAGGGGCTGAATTTGTGCCATTAGTTGTCATTCTACCTATATCCCCCTCATCCCTGCACACAGTTCTCATGCCAACACATACCCCATCACCAGTGGCCATAGAGGAAGGACAGTTGGCATGTGGTAGCTTGGAACAGGAAAGTGTGGAGGCTATGGAAGGTGTGCCTGCACACCATGGTGTCAGCCAACTGACTGGTGATGCCCTACACAGGCATGTGGCCAGTGCTGCTCGTAGGAGGACCTCTGGCCAACATGACCCTGCAAGGCAGAGCACAGCAGCTGGTGTCACCAAATGCATGTTTCAGGCTGTAATGGAGGCACAGGCATGTGCTAAATGGCACAACGAGAAGGTCAGAGGCTTCAGAGGGCTGATGTCCGTTCTTTAAACAACAACATCCAGGCTATGGCAAATGCTCAACATCAGCTTGCTGAAGTTTTGGATAGACGATTGGGTGACATTATTGGAGTCCTTGACCATGGCATGTCAATCTGGGAGTGTGAGATGTCTGTGCTGGAACATCTGGTAGAAGTGAGGTGTCGGGCACGTGGATGTAGGCCAGCTACATCACCTGTTGCAGGTCTACTTGAACGTGCTCCCTCACATGCCCACTCCCATAGTGGCGGCAGCAGCAGCAGTGCAGCTGGTGCTGTGCTGTCCACACCCGGATACAGCAGGCCACAAGCACGTGGCCTTGGACAGTCCCAACAGAGACACAGTTCCAGTCAACATGTGTCATCAGACAGTACACAATCTGCACCTCTGCCTGGTAGTGCCCGTGCAACCCCTGGCAGGCACAGGTCATGTGGCCGTGGCTGGACACCGTGAACTGTAAAACCTGAGCTGCACATTCCGCAGCTGTCAATAATACCCCTGTGTAGGCCAGACACATGCCAGAACTGTGTGCTTACATACACGCACACACAGGAAACATATGTAGGGCACCGCAACACACACATGCATAACATCCGTGCACACCCAATGAGATTAATGGCCCTAATCCACACACATGATGTCATCCAATGGTGCAGCCTAGGCCTCTAGCAAACATTATCACCCTGTGCACATGATGATGCCTGTGCTGCATCCTTGTCATTCACACCATTGGTGCAGGGACATGCTCATATGGTCTGATGCACAGGGTGAACAGACTAGGAAGATAATTGTTGATTACAGTTGTTGTGTACTGTTGACAGGCAGCAGACATACCATGTACTACAGATTTAGAATGCATTTTGTACTGTTAACAGTATGTGTCACATATAACAACAGTAACTGCATGTTGGTCTTGATGTTCTGACATCCTCCTTCGGGTCTAATTGCGTGTGCCGGTGGATGTCAATGTTTGCAGTTAGTGTCCCATATGTAAATGTGGACTACTCACAGGTATGTATGAAAATACCAGCATGCACTTAGTAGCTTCCACATCACAGTTAGAAAGTCCCATGTTCCAAAGACGTCTACTCATCTACTGATCCAAGAGCATGATAGCTGTGTATTAAGCTACTGTGGCTAGAGACGTGACATCCATACTGGGTGACATCACAGGTACAGTTACATGGAGTGGGGAGGTAAGAGAGCGATCTAGCTGATGATAAGGGCAGAGGCCAGTGGAAAGCTTGTTGCCTCATTGGGAAGCAGTAATACACATTCCCATGACAGGATGCGAACACACAAATACACGCAAACACTCAGGTATTCACACACATGTATTCAGAGACACCGTAATACCCCCGCACACTCACAGATTCACCGACACAGTAGCACACACACACACACACACACACACACACACACACACACACACACACACACACACACACACACACACACAGTTGCTAGTGTTGAGGTGAGGACCCCTGCCTATGTGCAAATCATTACAGTACTGTGCACTTACATGTTGTGCCACAGAGATTACACATGCACAGGTAGTCAGAATGGCCTAAGATCGAGTACATCAACAGGGATACCAGATTGCATTGCCTGAATGGGGGGAAGGGTCTTATCAGTTCACTATGGTAACATACATCCTCACTCCAGGGACCAGATAGCCATACATACACACACACACACACACACACACACACACACACACACACACACACACACACACACACACACACACACACACACTGTGGCATTCATTATTGAATACACCTATGTCACGCACATACAGATACCTGACATGTGGGATACACACCCCTGCCTATGTCCTGCTTTCTACATTGCAGTCTGTACAGATGTCTACAACAGTGTACAGGAGGGTGAGCAACAACTGAAATGTATTCCCCACCATACGTGACATATATAGACACACACACAACCACAGATGCCAGTGCTGTGAATAAAACACCTGCCTATCTCATGATATGTATGACAGACTTATAGCAGTATTGCATGCGCTACAAAGTGTACTGATACTTCCTTTGGCAACTGTGCTGATATATGCACAATATATGCATACAGGAAGTCTTAATTGTTACAGGTGTCAAGTGATTTACCTTCGGTGTCAATCTGACCGCTGTCTAAGTTGTGTGTGTTCCTCTTCAATTAACAAAACCATAGCTTAGCAGTTACACAGGTTATTGTAGGAATGGTTGTGACACACCTGTGAGCTGTCCTCAGCAAACATCCATCTGCAAAAATGCCCCACCACTTAGTTATGTCCACACTTCTGTTCATACCTGAAGTACAGATTGCCGTACTTACAGCATGTCACCATATACAGTTGGCAATGTTGAGGCTGCATTGTAACTGCATGATGTACTAAGACACACATCACCTGCAAACATCAGCAACTGCACACGCATGGTATCTGAATGCACACCACTATATGTACATGTGTGTAGGTCCTACATTCCTGTCATTTGGGCTTGTTTGTAAGCATTGCATTTGGTGGACATTTGTAATGACATACATGACACATAGAATGTTGTATGATATGATAGGTGTCATGGGTGACCAGTATAGAGGGAATGTTACCTCTGTCAACATTGATATCACACCGTATGTATTGTTAGCATTCAGCAGCCATGGACCTACCTTCCATGTGCATGTGTGTAATGGCTGTAGCCACCTGTCTGCACAAAGGACAACAACAGCTATGCTATTTACATATATGTGGTATGTGTGTGGCATGTACATATCCAGGGCAGGTACATGCATGTCATATCCAAACATGAGGGTGCTTACTGGTGTACAGCAACAGTTATCTGTTAATGCTGTAAATAACCGAGGGACCCTGGTATGTGTACAGCTGACCTGGTTGCAAATAATGGTATCATTGCATTGCATAACACATGATGCAACTGTGTCAGTATGTGGGTACTCTGCACAGTTGATGTAGAGCTAGGTACAGTCCACCGGTCAAAGGTCACATGGTGTTGTACTATTATATGTCATACCACATGTATGGATGTGTGTTGGTGGTCCGAGGGCATGGTGGTGTCTGAGAGTTACATCCTAGAATGCAGCTTCTGACACTGTGACCTGCACCTGACTCATCTGTAATGCCTTTTGTGAGAGTACTGGTCAGTACATGTGAGTGGCCTTTATGTATGTGGTGATACCACCACCTGGAGCGGTCCGTACCTGTGTTATGGCCCATATGTCTGGTTCTGAGGTATATGGTGGTAGTGCTATTGTGCACTACAGAGCCTTCAGCCAGGTGTTCCTCACTGCACAGATGTCAGTATTCCCCATTGTTGGATTTACAGTGAGCAGCTGTGATTACGAACGCTACCCATCTAGCACTTGTTAGCATAAGCATACAATGTAGTTGTCCTCTAGGTGTCAGGGTGTTATCCTGTGTTTAGGACATTTGCCTTGTAATGGCACTAAATGGGCAAATGCAACCTAGGTATTATCCCCACTCCCTTGAATCATGGATGCATGTGATCTGTGACAAAGGCCTGTATTCTTTCAGTCATGTCATCCCAGAATGACAAACATTGGACAACCTTGTAATTACAGCAGGACATTGACTCATTGTGTTGGTCAAGCAGTTGCCACTTCTAATATGACATCACTGCGAGTGGTAGTATTGTGCTTGGTATAGAATGGTACATCTAAGGTGACAAACAGCAGCAGATGTTGTGTAGATGACCAGTGTCAGATATATGCAGTGCAGCTTTCCTGCTAACAATGACAACTACTAACACCGGAGTCCATTACAATGTGTTCTGTACATCTAACTGTAATAGCATGGCCACTGTGGCCTTCCATGTTTAGCAACAGAGTGCATCCCAAACAGCCCTGTGCTACTAAGTGTATGAGCATGCCCAGTATAACCTTGTGTAGTTGGAGACATAGTGCATTCCAAACAGCCCTGTGCTACTAAGTGTGTGAGCATGCCCACTGACACCTTGTGTCAGCTATGTGCCTCTATGTGTATGGATATGGCCATTGTAACCCTCTATCATGATAGTAGTCGTCCATTCCACAGATGGGCATACTCCAGTTCAGGATGGATTCCTACTTTAAACACACAGGTTCACAGGTATGTGCATCTTAACTGCCAGCATACCTGTTGATGTCCGCATTCCTTGCAGGTCATAATGACAGCCTTGAAATGTGTAGTCTCTGTGGCGTGTCTCATAACTATGTAGTACTGTAATAGTGATCTGTAGACAGGCAGGTTTTCTGATCCCACCACTGGCGTGTGTGTGTGTGTGTGTGTGTGTGTGTGTGTGTGTGTGTGTGTGTGTGTGTGTGTGTGTCCATCTGCCTGAGGACAGAACAATGCTTTTAGACTACTCACACTCCATACAATTCCTATACCCAACTTTGGCAGTGCTGTTGATGTCACCCACCTAGAAATACAACTCTGGGAGTGCTGTGACCCAGTAATCTCAGTAGCGCGTTCTGTAACTGTGTAATGCTGTAGTGTGATAAAGTAGTTAGGTCGGTGTTCTAATCCCAGACTTTTCAACTGTGTGCGTGTGTGTGTGTGTGTGTGTGTGTGTGTGTGTGTGTGTGTGTGTGTGTGTGTGTGTGTGTGTGTATGTGTGTGTGTGTGCCTGTCTGCATGAGACAAGTACAATGCTTTGTAGAGTATGCACTCTCTGTAAAAATCACATGACCACCTTTGTCAATCCTGCTGATGTCACCCACCTAGGAATACACCTCTAGGAGTGCTGTAACCCAGTATTCGCTGTAGCGCGTGCCATAAATGTGCATTGCTGCAGTGTGATATGGTAGGTAGGGGTTCGAATACAGCACATGGCAAGTGTGTGTGTTTGGCTGTCAAAGCCTGTGTGGAGGAGGCTGTGAGTGTCTAACCACTGGGCATGTTGGGGAGTGGATTTTGCAGTTTTCCTATATGGTGTCCGTCTTATGACACAATGGCCACCTCACAAGGGGTACAGATGTCAGTCAGCCACGGGACTGTGTTGGCAAGCCATACCCCTACTTCTAGCAGAAGGCCTGGTGAGCAAAGTGTGCAACCCTGGTGAGCAAAGTATGCAACCCTAGTAGTACCCAGTATATGTCCTGCACCCATGTGTCATACACAAACACATTTGCCTAGGATATCCCGCTATGTTGCTAATACCATGCACATTGATGACAGATAGTAGGCATGGTGTGATTGCAGTGGGCTGCAGAGGACATGGCACCCTGTACAGCGATACAATAGATACATAATTGCGGACAATGTGCCTTCACTATGTTCCCCACTGGATGCCTGCAACATATGTGGTGCCATCAAATGTGATCCGCAGAGGCCATACAATGCCGTACACATGTGCCCTGTATGGACCGATGCCACTGACACCTGGGAATACCTGTATCATGCTATCAATGCAGCTGCAGGGTCGACCTGCTGACTATAAGCAGGTTTCGCCACACCAGGCCAGTATTGGCATATCGGAGCATAACAGTCTGTGTACACAACATGTGCCTGCCAAACCAGGTACACCTGTACATGTCACTGTACAGTATTGTGGGACATGCACATCTCAGGCAATATCCATGTCAAGGACTATCAAACACCGACATGGCATGCATTGCAAAGCTATGGCCATACACAATGTTAACCAGGATGTCAGGGCAGTTCATGCAGTACCCATTTGTGTGGGACATTGCAGACACTACACCCCTGTACCACACCATTGTCAGGTGGCACGATGCCAAGGATTACCCCTCACCCAGCCTTGTACAGCCATCTTGCACAGCCAACCAGTACACACCCATGAAGCAATGCATACATGCATGTCAGTACTGGCACCTTGTGTCTGCATATGGGTTATGATGCTCCCAACCACAGTTACTCCCAGTATAACCCTCATTGGCATACCAACAGATGTCAAACATGTTCACATGCCCTAGCTCATAGAACCTCCAGATATCCCCTGTGGTGTATGTAGTCCTGTGCATTACTGCAGTGTGGCAAACTAAGTAGTTAGGGAGTGTATTTGTGGCCCTGGCAAAGAGTGTTAATGTGAGTCCATTAGAGAGTGTGATTGTGGTGACAATGCCATCCATTCACGTGGACAGCCATGTGTGCTACACCTAATGTATGCCTACTATATCTCTATTGCAGATGTCTCTCACCAACACACATATATGTTCTTACAGCACAGCAACATGTCGGCTTTGTGGCACATGTAGTAACTGCATGCACATGTAATAGTAGTGACTAGTCAGTCAGGGGTTTGACCCTTGTACTGGTAGGCATGTGGCAGACGATGCTTAGGTTTTAGTCTCCAAGCCCTTCTCTGATGTACTTTGTCTGTCCCTCCCACACACTCTCTGGTGGATGTGGAGGTGTACACCTGCTCAGCAGCAGCATGTGCATTGTAAGTGATGGACATGATCAGTTGATGGCCTCTGCACCTATTGCAGTCCTCCTCCAGCTGATTGCATGTGGAACAGCAGTGATGATGTTCCCATAGCCGTTCACATGATAAACACAGTACATTATCTAGGAACATCATGTTGGTGTTTGGTCATGACAGTCACTGTGAGTGGTACCTGGATGTAGTGTTTTGAAATGGCATCACAGATGACATCTGGATGTTCCTAAAACATCATACACAGTGGGAAATAGCCTAAGGTCAGGAGGGTGATGTGCCAGACATGACTACAGCATGTAAGTGTAGCTATGCTGCATTGAGACTACTGACTGTTTAACATGTTGTGTGTGGTAATGGCTATTCTGCATGTTTTAAAACAGACATGACAGTGCTCTGTTCATGAGGGACCCCCATCTGTAGGGCCATCTGTGGACTGGTCAGTGTGTGGAACCATTTGTTTCCTGTGTTACACACTGAACACACATCTGTGCACAGCAGGAGCATAGTGTGAGGATTGCAGCCAGTTACATGGTGATAGGGATGTGTTACTGCCATCGCATCCCTGACTGGACATATGTCACATGAAACAGTGGTATGACAGACACAGTCTGGGGTTCCCAGTGACAAGCCAATAATGGGTAACTGTTCATAGCTGCAGTCACACGTCTTTGACATATTGTACAGATGTCATGCAGTATATATGCATGCGTTGTGCTCCCTCTGCAAATGTATACCATCTGTTGTGTTGTGTTGATGGTCATATCTATGCATACTGTTGTAAGTAATCCTGAATGCTGTTGTCTATTACTAAGCCATATCTGTGTTTAAACTGTAATACCATAGGCTGTATGGGTTTTGAGGTCCTGGCAGAACATCCTGTCCCACTTCAGCTGACCATGGCACCGGGCACCAGCACATCTGGGGCCCAGCTTTGGACCTCAACCTCTGTTGGCTCTGCACCACCTTCTGAGGATGGGGCATGTCCCTCCTGGGAGCAGGGCCAGACAGGAACATGTCTGCTGTCGTGCAGTCCTGGACATGGTGCGTTGGGGGCTCAATAAGGGGTTCCAAAGCCAGATATGCAAGCTCAAGGGTGGAGTGTCACATTTACAGGGTGAGGCTGCCCCTCCTGGACAGCCCCCAGCACTGCCTCCTTTGCAGCTGTTTTGGTGCAGTGGTGGCTGCCCATGGCTGGGGACCTCCATCCCACTATTCCCATGGGCTTGTGAATGCCAAACACCCATCCCCATCCGAGGTGTATCCCCCCACATGTGTCATATACTGACCCTGTATGCTGTCTTGTCTGTGATCCTACCCTACCTATCCTCCACGGGCATACCTACTCTCCTTCCCCTACATCCCACTATCACCCTATGGAAACATAAGGCCAATTGGTTCCTAGGACAACATTTGCCCTATACATAGCTGTCCATTTCACACACGTGCCCACTGGACACATATAACCCTTGTAATATGCATCACAACATACTCCTGTTATCTTCACCCCTGTCCCTCAGGCGCACAATCCTGGTATGCACATCATTCCTAAATGGTCCAGGTACACGTGATGCGGATGACCCCATTGTACACACAGCACTACCGGTCCCTCAGTGGTTACCCCATTTACCTTTATCATGATGATGATGTTGCACACAGCACCTTGCAAGAGTACTGTTTTCACATAATGATTGGACAGGTACTGTTGTTAATGTACATTACATGCACAGAGTGATTTATATGGCCAGTGTACAACTGTTTGCATGTATGAATGACACATGTCTGTCTGAGGGAGCCTTGATATTACATGGGACAACACCATTACATAATACAGGCGTTGCTGGTGTTTCCCTTTTCATTCATTTGTTATGCTTTGTCGCCATATGGTATGTTCCTGATATATCTCTATATATGTATGTACCTATAAGCTGGACATAAACACTCACACATACATCTACATGATGGGATACATTCCTGTATGTCCCTGGTAATCGGGGACAGTTCAATGGTATAGTCCCTATGTGTTCCCCCAATGGTTTACGGACTATCCAGTGGATGTGCTCTTAGGGGTTGGGAGGTATGGACGTCAGCTATGCCCATATTGGAATATTACTTACATCCCCAGGGCAGTCCTAATATGGCTATGCCAGCCAACACCTGCATGCCTAGGCCCATAATCGCATACCCATAGTTTACCCACCTGCCACTCCTCTACAGCACTCATTCTTACTGTGGGTGCAGGTGGGGTATAAACACACCACTACACACTGCCCACTTTCCCAGTGTCGGGACACATGTCGTATGTTGTGTCGACCCATGGGTTATCAGGCTTGCACAACCTACTGGTCCATGTACATCTACAGCCTGGTTTGATAAATCATTAGCGGGACTGGCTCTGATCATTAATTTTTGGTGACCCACAAGGGACATCGATGTCTATGTTTCAAGTTTGGACCTTGCAGGTCTCTCGCACTGGTAGTATCCTGCCGGTGGTCTGGGAAGCAGTGGTGTGTTTACCTTTTATTGTGTGTCTGTATGTCTCACCGGCCTAGCTGGGGGGGTGGGGGGTGATGCTACGTGTTACACGTTTGTTTATTGGACCTCCCACCACCATATGAACGGCCTGTGAACATATGTTACTCGTAACTGCTGTATCATATCCTAGCTATATACATGTGTATATTTACGGTAACATATATATATATCTGTTTACATTAATATATACAGATATATCTGCATATGTATGCATACATGCATATTTATATCTTGCTGTCTATAACGACATGTGGGTCGATGGTTGTCTGCATATGTATATATTTATATGTGGGTATGTATCTGTATTCTTTCTCTGTATGTATACATTCGTACTACGGTGAGGGAGAGGCATATCTCTATGTCACTATGGGTAGATATACACACACATACCTCTACATATATACGTCTACATCTGGTTATTCCATTCCTTGTCATATAGATTGCACTTTGCTTTAGTGGGTCTCGCAGTGGGTGTGGTTGTTCGTTGGGTGACGCCTCTGCCCAATGAACACATTCACTTGCATCCCTTGGGCTGTCCATATTGGCTAACATCAGCCAACACCTGCACACCTAGACCCATAAGTAGCTACCCAT